>NC_136739.1:6600000-6635000 GCF_936440315.1 Barbus barbus
TTAGCAGAGGATGGTTTCGATCCATCGACCTCTGGGTTATGGGCCCAGCACGCTTCCGCTGCGCCACTCTGCTGTTAGTCACAACAGAGGGGTCTCAAACACACAATCCCTGGCTTAGGAGGTCAGTGCCTTATCCATTAGGCCACTGGGGCTGTTGTGGAGTGGCTGACTTGCCCTATTAATTATTTCTCTCATTTAGGTAGCCATTAAAAAAAATCAGATAGAGTCTTCTAGATGAACGCCTATTGAAAGAGCACTAAGTGGCTGTAAATTATCATTCAAAGGCTGTGCATGTTGTCACTTTTTTGGGGGGGTTAGGCATGTATAGAAGTTAAAACCTCTTAGCAGAGGATGGTTTCGATCCATCGACCTCTGGGTTATGGGCCCAGCACTCTTCCGCTGCGCCACTCTGCTGTTAGGCACAACAGATGGGACTCAAACACACAATTCCTGGCTTAGGAGGCCAGTGCCTTATCCATTAGGCCACTGGGGCTTTTGTGGAGTGGCTGACTTGCCCTATTAATTCTTTCTCTCATTTAGGTAGCCATTAAAAAAAATCAGATAGAGTCTTCTAGATGAACGCCTATTAAAAGAGCACTAAATGGCTGTAAATTATCATTCAAACGCTGTGCAAATTGTTACTTTTTTGGGGGGGTTAGGCATTTATAGATGTTAAAATCTCTTAGCAGAGAATGGTTTCAACCATTGGACCTCTTGGCTATGGACTCAGCACGCTTCTGCTGCGCCACTCTGTTGTAAACCACCCCAGATGGGACTCGAACCCACAATCCCTGGCTTAGGAGGCCAGTGACTTATCCATTAGGCCACTGGGGCTGTTGTGGAGCGAGTGACTTGCCCTATTAATTCTTTCTCTCATTTAGGTAGCCATTAAAAAAAATCAGATAGTCTTCTAGATGAACGCCTATTGAAAGAGCACCACGTAGCTGTAGGTTTTTACTCACACGCTGTGCACAATTTCTCTTTTTGGAGGGGATTTGGCATGTATAGAAGTTAAAACCTCTTAGCAGAGGAGGGTTTCGATCCATCGACCTCTGGGTTATGGGCCCAGCACGCTTCCGCTGCGCCACTCTGCTGTTAGTCACAACAGAGGGGTCTCAAACACACAATTCCTGGCTTAGGAGGTCAGTGCCTTATCCATTAGGCCACTGGGGCTGTTGTGGAGTGGCTGACTTGCCCTATTAATTATTTCTCTCATTTAGGTAGCCATTAAAAAAAATCAGATTGAGTCTTCTAGATGAACGCCTATTAAAAGAGCACTAAGTGGCTGTAAATTATCATTCAAAGGCTGTGCAAGTTGTCACTTTTTTGGGGGGGTTAGGCATGTATAGAAGTTAAAACCTCTTAGCAGAGGATGGTTTCGATCCATCGACCTCTGGGTTATGGGCCCAGCACGCTTCCGCTGCGCCACTCTGCTGTTAGTCACAACAGATGGGACTCAAACACACAATCCCTGGCTTAGGAGGCCAGTGCCTTATCCATTAGGCCACTGGGGCTTTTGTGGAGTGGCTGACTTGCCCTATTAATTCTTTCTCTCATTTAGGTAGCCATTAAAAAAAATCAGATAGAGTCTTCTAGATGAACGCCTATTAAAAGAGCACTAAATGGCTGTAAATTATCATTCAAACGCTGTGCAAATTGTTACTTTTTTGGGGGGGTTAGGCATTTATAGATGTTAAAATCTCTTAGCAGAGAATGGTTTCAACCATTGGACCTCTTGGCTATGGACTCAGCACGCTTCCGCTGCGCCACTCTGTTGTAAGCCACCCCTGATGGGACTCGAACCCACAATCCCTGACTTAGGAGGCCAGTGCCTTATCCATTAGGCCACTGGGGCTGTTGTGGAGCGGGTGACTTGCCCTATTAATTCTTTCTCTCATTTAGGTAGCCATTAAAAAAAATCAGATAGTCTTCTAGATGAACGCCTATTGAAAGAGCACCACGTAGCTGTAGATTTTTACTCACACGCTGTGCACAATTTCACTTTTTGGAGGTGATTTGGCATGTATAGAAGTTAAAACCTCTTAGCAGAGGATGGTTTCGATCCATCGACCTCTGGGTTATGGGCCCAGCACGCTTCCGCTGCGCCACTCTGCTGTTAGTCACAACAGACGGGACTCAAACACACATTTCTTGGCTTAGGAGGCCAGTGCCTTATCCATTAGGCCACTGGGGCTGTTGTGGAGTGGGTGACTTGCCCTATTAATTCTTTCTCTCATTTAGGTAGCCATTAAACAAAATCAGATAGAGTCTTCTAGATGAACGCCTATTAAAAGAGCACTAAGTGGCTGTAAATTATCATTCAAAAGCTGTGCAAGTTGTCCCTTTTTTTGGGGGGTTAGGCATGTATAAAAGTTAAAACCTCTTAGCAGAGTATGGTTTCGATCCATCGACCTCTGGGTTATGGTCCCAGCACGCTTCCGCTGCGCCACTCTACTGTTAGGCACAACAGATGGGACTCAAACACACAATCCCTGGCTTAGGAGGCCAGTGCCTTATCCATTAGGCCACTGGGGCTGTTGTGGAGTGGCTGACTTGCTCTATTAATTCTTTCTCTCATTTAGGTAGCCATTAAAAAAAATCAGATAGAGTCTTCTAGATGATCGCCTATTAAAAGAGCACTAAATGGCTGTAAATTATCATTCAAACGCTGTGCAAATTGTCACTTTTTTTGGGGGGTTAGGCATTTATAGATGTTAAAATCTCTTAGCAGAGAATGGTTTCAACCATTCGACCTCTGGGTTATGGACTCAGCACGCTTCCGCTGCACCACTCTGTTGTAAGCCACCCCAGATGGGACTCGAACCCACAATCCCTGGCTTAGGAGGCCAGTGCCTTATCCATTAGGCCACTGGGGCTGTTGTGGAGCGAGTGACTTGCCCTATTAATTCTTTCTCTCATTTAGGTAGCCATTAAAAAAAATCAGATAGTCTTCTAGATGAACGCCTATTGAAAGAGCATCACGTAGCTGTAGGTTTTTACTCACACGCTGTGCACAATTTCACTTTTTGGAGGGGATTTGGCATGTATAGAAGTTAAAACCTCTTAGCAGAGGATGGTTTCGATCCATCGACCTCTGGGTTATGGGCCCAGCACGCTTCCGCTGCGCCACTCTGCTGTTAAGCACAACAGATGGGACTCAAACACACAATCCCTGGCTTAGGAGGCCAGTGCCTTATCCATTAGGCCACTGGGGCTGTTTTGGAGTAGCTGACTTGCCCTATTAATTCTTTCTCTCATTTAGGTGGCCATTAAAAAAAGTCATATAGAGTCTTCTAGATGAACGCCTATTGAAAGAGCACCACGTAGCTGTAGGTTTTTACTCACACGCTGTGCACAATTTCTCTTTTTGGAGGGGATTTGGCATGTATAGAAGTTAAAACCTCTTAGCAGAGGATGGTTTCGATCCATCGACCTCTGGGTTATGGGCCCAGCACGCTTCCGCTGCGCCACTCTGCTGTTAGTCACAACAGAGGGGTCTCAAACACACAATCCCTGGCTTAGGAGGTCAGTGCCTTATCCATTAGGCCACTGGGGCTGTTGTGGAGTGGCTGACTTGCCCTATTAATTATTTCTCTCATTTAGGTAGCCATTAAAAAAAATCAGATAGAGTCTTCTAGATGAACGCCTATTGAAAGAGCACTAAGTGGCTGTAAATTATCATTCAAAGGCTGTGCATGTTGTCACTTTTTTGGGGGGGTTAGGCATGTATAGAAGTTAAAACCTCTTAGCAGAGGATGGTTTCGATCCATCGACCTCTGGGTTATGGGCCCAGCACTCTTCCGCTGCGCCACTCTGCTGTTAGGCACAACAGATGGGACTCAAACACACAATTCCTGGCTTAGGAGGCCAGTGCCTTATCCATTAGGCCACTGGGGCTTTTGTGGAGTGGCTGACTTGCCCTATTAATTCTTTCTCTCATTTAGGTAGCCATTAAAAAAAATCAGATAGAGTCTTCTAGATGAACGCCTATTAAAAGAGCACTAAATGGCTGTAAATTATCATTCAAACGCTGTGCAAATTGTTACTTTTTTGGGGGGGTTAGGCATTTATAGATGTTAAAATCTCTTAGCAGAGAATGGTTTCAACCATTGGACCTCTTGGCTATGGACTCAGCACGCTTCTGCTGCGCCACTCTGTTGTAAACCACCCCAGATGGGACTCGAACCCACAATCCCTGGCTTAGGAGGCCAGTGACTTATCCATTAGGCCACTGGGGCTGTTGTGGAGCGAGTGACTTGCCCTATTAATTCTTTCTCTCATTTAGGTAGCCATTAAAAAAAATCAGATAGTCTTCTAGATGAACGCCTATTGAAAGAGCACCACGTAGCTGTAGGTTTTTACTCACACGCTGTGCACAATTTCTCTTTTTGGAGGGGATTTGGCATGTATAGAAGTTAAAACCTCTTAGCAGAGGAGGGTTTCGATCCATCGACCTCTGGGTTATGGGCCCAGCACGCTTCCGCTGCGCCACTCTGCTGTTAGTCACAACAGAGGGGTCTCAAACACACAATTCCTGGCTTAGGAGGTCAGTGCCTTATCCATTAGGCCACTGGGGCTGTTGTGGAGTGGCTGACTTGCCCTATTAATTATTTCTCTCATTTAGGTAGCCATTAAAAAAAATCAGATTGAGTCTTCTAGATGAACGCCTATTAAAAGAGCACTAAGTGGCTGTAAATTATCATTCAAAGGCTGTGCAAGTTGTCACTTTTTTGGGGGGGTTAGGCATGTATAGAAGTTAAAACCTCTTAGCAGAGGATGGTTTCGATCCATCGACCTCTGGGTTATGGGCCCAGCACGCTTCCGCTGCGCCACTCTGCTGTTAGTCACAACAGATGGGACTCAAACACACAATCCCTGGCTTAGGAGGCCAGTGCCTTATCCATTAGGCCACTGGGGCTTTTGTGGAGTGGCTGACTTGCCCTATTAATTCTTTCTCTCATTTAGGTAGCCATTAAAAAAAATCAGATAGAGTCTTCTAGATGAACGCCTATTAAAAGAGCACTAAATGGCTGTAAATTATCATTCAAACGCTGTGCAAATTGTTACTTTTTTGGGGGGGTTAGGCATTTATAGATGTTAAAATCTCTTAGCAGAGAATGGTTTCAACCATTGGACCTCTTGGCTATGGACTCAGCACGCTTCCGCTGCGCCACTCTGTTGTAAGCCACCCCTGATGGGACTCGAACCCACAATCCCTGACTTAGGAGGCCAGTGCCTTATCCATTAGGCCACTGGGGCTGTTGTGGAGCGGGTGACTTGCCCTATTAATTCTTTCTCTCATTTAGGTAGCCATTAAAAAAAATCAGATAGTCTTCTAGATGAACGCCTATTGAAAGAGCACCACGTAGCTGTAGATTTTTACTCACACGCTGTGCACAATTTCACTTTTTGGAGGTGATTTGGCATGTATAGAAGTTAAAACCTCTTAGCAGAGGATGGTTTCGATCCATCGACCTCTGGGTTATGGGCCCAGCACGCTTCCGCTGCGCCACTCTGCTGTTAGTCACAACAGACGGGACTCAAACACACATTTCTTGGCTTAGGAGGCCAGTGCCTTATCCATTAGGCCACTGGGGCTGTTGTGGAGTGGGTGACTTGCCCTATTAATTCTTTCTCTCATTTAGGTAGCCATTAAACAAAATCAGATAGAGTCTTCTAGATGAACGCCTATTAAAAGAGCACTAAGTGGCTGTAAATTATCATTCAAAAGCTGTGCAAGTTGTCCCTTTTTTTGGGGGGTTAGGCATGTATAAAAGTTAAAACCTCTTAGCAGAGTATGGTTTCGATCCATCGACCTCTGGGTTATGGTCCCAGCACGCTTCCGCTGCGCCACTCTACTGTTAGGCACAACAGATGGGACTCAAACACACAATCCCTGGCTTAGGAGGCCAGTGCCTTATCCATTAGGCCACTGGGGCTGTTGTGGAGTGGCTGACTTGCTCTATTAATTCTTTCTCTCATTTAGGTAGCCATTAAAAAAAATCAGATAGAGTCTTCTAGATGATCGCCTATTAAAAGAGCACTAAATGGCTGTAAATTATCATTCAAACGCTGTGCAAATTGTCACTTTTTTTGGGGGGTTAGGCATTTATAGATGTTAAAATCTCTTAGCAGAGAATGGTTTCAACCATTCGACCTCTGGGTTATGGACTCAGCACGCTTCCGCTGCACCACTCTGATGTAAGCCACCCCAGATGGGACTCGAACCCACAATCCCTGGCTTAGGAGGCCAGTGCCTTATCCATTAGGCCACTGGGGCTGTTGTGAAGTGGGTGACTTGCCCTATTAATTCTTTCTCTCATTTAGGTAGCCATTAAAAAAAACCATATAGTCTTCTAAATGAACGCCTATTGAAAGAGCACCATGTAGCTGTAGGTTTTTACTCACACGCTGTGCACAATTTCACTTTTTGGAGGGGATTAGGCATGTATAGAAGTTAAAACCTCTTAGCAGAGGATGGTTTCGATCCATCGACCTCTGGGTTATGGGCCCAGCACGCTTCCGCTGCCCCACTCTGCTGTTAGTCACAACAGATGGGACTCAAACACACAATCCTTGGCCTAGGAGGCCAGTGCCTTATCCATTAGGCCACTGGGGCTGTTGTGGAGTGGCTGACTTGCCCTATTAATTATTTCTCTCATTTAGGTAGCCATTAAAAAAAATCAGATAGAGTCTTCTAGATGAACGCCTATTAAAAGAGCACTAAGTGGCTGTAAATTATCATTCAAAGGCTGTGCAAGTTGTCACTTTTTTGGGGGGGTTAGGCATGTATAGAAGTTAAAACCTCTTAGCAGAGGATGGTTTCGATCCATCGACCTCTGGGTTATGGGCCCAGCACGCTTCCGCTGCGCCACTCTGCTGTTAGTCACAACAGATGGGACTCAAACACACAATTCTTGGCTTAGGAGGTCAGTGCCTTATCCATTAGGCCACTGGGGCTGTTGTGGAGTGGCTGACTTGCCCTATTAATTATTTCTCTCATTTAGGTAGCCATTAAAAAAAATCAGATAGAGTCTTCTAGATGAACGCCTATTAAAAGAGCACTAAGTGGCTGTAAATTATCATTCAAAGGCTGTGCAAGTTGTCACTTTTTTGGGGGGGTTAGGCATGTATAGAAGTTAAAACCTCTTAGCAGAGGATGGTTTCGATCCATCGACCTCTGGGTTATGGGCCCAGCACGCTTCCGCTGCGCCACTCTGCTGTTAGTCACAACAGATGGGACTCAAACACACAATCCCTGGCTTAGGAGGCCAGTGCCTTATCCATTAGGCCACTGGGGCTTTTGTGGAGTGGCTGACTTCCCTATTAATTCTTTCTCTCATTTAGGTAGCCATTAAAAAAAATCAGATAGAGTCTTCTAGATGAACGCCTATTAAAAGAGCACTAAATGGCTGTAAATTATCATTCAAACGCTGTGCAAATTGTTACTTTTTTGGGGGGGTTAGGCATTTATAGATGTTAAAATCTCTTAGCAGAGAATGGTTTCAACCATTGGACCTCTTGGCTATGGACTCAGCACGCTTCCGCTGCGCCACTCTGTTGTAAGCCACCCCAGATGGGACTCGAACCCACAATCCCTGGCTTAGGAGGCCAGTGCCTTATCCATTAGGCCACTGGGGCTGTTGTGGAGTGGGTGACTTGCCCTATTAATTCTTTCTCTCATTTAGGTAGCCATTAAAAAAAAGTTAAAACCTCTTAGCAGAGGATGGTTTCGATCCATCGACCTCTGGGTTATGGGCCCAGCACGTTTCCGCTGCACCACTCTGCTGTTAGTCACAACAGACGGGACTCAAACACACATTTCTTGGCTTAGGAGGCCAGTGCCTTATCCATTAGGCCACTGGGGCTGTTGTGGAGTGGGTGACTTGCCCTATTAATTCTTTCTCTCATTTAGGTAGCCATTAAACAAAATCAGATAGAGTCTTCTAGATGAACGCCTATTAAAAGAGCACTAAGTGGCTGTAAATTATCATTCAAAAGCTGTGCAAGTTGTCCCTTTTTTGGGGGGGTTAGGCATGTATAGAAGTTAAAACCTCTTAGCAGAGTATGGTTTCGATCCATCGACCTCTGGGTTATGGTCCCAGCACGCTTCCGCTGCGCCACTCTACTGTTAGGCACAACAGATGGGACTCAAACACACAATCCCTGGCTTAGGAGGCCAGTGCCTTATCCATTAGGCCACTGGGGCTGTTGTGGAGTGGCTGACTTGCTCTATTAATTCTTTCTCTCATTTAGGTAGCCATTAAAAAAAATCAGATAGAGTCTTCTAGATGATCGCCTATTAAAAGAGCACTAAATGGCTGTAAATTATCATTCAAACGCTGTGCAAATTGTCACTTTTTTTGGGGGGTTAGGCATTTATAGATGTTAAAATCTCTTAGCAGAGAATGGTTTCAACCATTCGACCTCTGGGTTATGGACTCAGCACGCTTCCGCTGCACCACTCTGATGTAAGCCACCCCAGATGGGACTCGAACCCACAATCCCTGGCTTAGGAGGCCAGTGCCTTATCCATTAGGCCACTGGGGCTGTTGTGAAGTGGGTGACTTGCCCTATTAATTCTTTCTCTCATTTAGGTAGCCATTAAAAAAAACCATATAGTCTTCTAAATGAACGCCTATTGAAAGAGCACCATGTAGCTGTAGGTTTTTACTCACACGCTGTGCACAATTTCACTTTTTGGAGGGGATTAGGCATGTATAGAAGTTAAAACCTCTTAGCAGAGGATGGTTTCGATCCATCGACCTCTGGGTTATGGGCCCAGCACGCTTCCGCTGCGCCACTCTGCTGTTAGTCACAACAGATGGGTCTCAAACACACAATCCCTGGCTTAGGCGGTCAGTGCCTTATCCATTAGGCCACTGGTGCTGTTGTGGAGTGGCTGACTTGCCCTATTAATTATTTCTCTCATTTAGGTAGCCATTAAAAAAAATCAGATAGAGTCTTCTAGATGAACGCCTATTAAAAGAGCACTAAGTGGCTGTAAATTATCATTCAAAGGCTGTGCAAGTTGTCACTTTTTTGGGGGGGGTTAGGCATGTATAGAAGTTAAAACCTCTTAGCAGAGGATGGTTTCGATCCATCGACCTCTGGGTTATGGGCCCAGCACGCTTCCGCTGCGCCACTCTGCTGTTAGGCACAACAGATGGGACTCAAACACACAATCCCTGGCTTAGGAGGCCAGTGCCTTATCCATTAGGCCACTGGGGCTTTTGTGGAGTGGCTGACTTGCCCTATTAATTCTTTCTCTCATTTAGGTAGCCATTAAAAAAAATCAGATAGAGTCTTCTAGATGAACGCCTATTAAAAGAGCACTAAATGGCTGTAAATTATCATTCAAACGCTGTGCAAATTGTTACTTTTTTGGGGGGGGTTAGGCATTTATAGATGTTAAAATCTCTTAGCAGAGAATGGTTTCAACCATTGGACCTCTTGGCTATGGACTCAGCACGCTTCCGCTGCGCCACTCTGCTGTAAGCCACCCCAGATGGGACTCGAACCCACAATCCCTGGCTTAGGAGGCCAGTGCCTTATCCATTAGGCCACTGGGGCTATTGTGGAGTGGGTGACTTGCCCTATTAATTCTTTCTCTCATTTAGGTAGCCATTAAAAAAAATCAGATAGTCTTCTAGATGAACGCCTATTGAAAGAGCACCACGTAGCTGTAGGTTTTTACTCACACGCTGTGCACAATTTCACTTTTTGGAGGGGATTTGGCATGTATAGAAGTTAAAACCTCTTAGCAGAGGATGGTTTCGATCCATCGACCTCTGGGTTATGGGCCCAGCACGCTTCCGCTGCACCACTCTGCTGTTAGTCACAACAGATGGGACTCAAACACACAATCCTTGGCTTAGGAGGCCAGTCCCTTATCCATTAGGCCACTGGGGCTGTTGTGGAGTGGCTGACTTGCCCTATTAATTCTTTCTCTCATTTAGGTAGCCATTAAAAAAAATCAGATAGAGTCTTCTAGATGAACGCCTGCTAAAAGAGCACTAAGTGGTTGTAAATTATCATTCAAACGCTGTGCAAGTTGTCCCTTTTTTGGGGGGGTTAGGCATGTATAGAAGTTAAAACCTCTTAGCAGAGGATGGTTTCGATCCATCGACCTCTGGGTTATGGGCCCAGCACGCTTCCGCTGCGCCACTCTGCTGTTAGTCACAACAGACGGGACTCAAACACACATTTCTTGGCTTAGGAGGCCAGTGCCTTATCCATTAGGCCACTGGGGCTGTTGTGGAGTGGGTGACTTGCCCTATTAATTCTTTCTCTCATTTAGGTGGCCATTAAAAAAAGTCATATAGAGTCTTCTAGATGAACGCCTATTGAAAGAGCACCACGTAGCTGTAGGTTTTTACTCACACGCTGTGCACAATTTCTCTTTTTGGAGGGGATTTGGCATGTATAGAAGTTAAAACCTCTTAGCAGAGGATGGTTTCGATCCATCGACCTCTGGGTTATGGGCCCAGCACGCTTCCGCTGCGCCACTCTGCTGTTAGTCACAACAGATGGGTCTCAAACACACAGTCCCTGGCTTAGGAGGTCAGTGCCTTATCCATTAGGCCACTGGGGCTGTTGTGGAGTGGCTGACTTGCCCTATTAATTATTTCTCTCATTTAGGTAGCCATTAAAAAAAATCAGATAGAGTCTTCTAGATGAACGCCTATTAAAAGAGCACTAAGTGGCTGTAAATTATCATTCAAAAGCTGTGCAAGTTGTCCCTTTTTTTGGGGGGTTAGGCATGTATAGAAGTTAAAATCTCTTAGCAGAGAATGGTTTCAACCATTCGACCTCTGGGTTATGGACTCAGCACGCTTCCGCTGCACCACTCTGATGTAAGCCACCCCAGATGGGACTCGAACCCACAATCCCTGGCTTAGGAGGCCAGTGCCTTATCCATTAGGCCACTGGGGCTGTTGTGAAGTGGGTGACTTGCCCTATTAATTCTTTCTCTCATTTAGGTAGCCATTAAAAAAAACCATATAGTCTTCTAAATGAACGCCTATTGAAAGAGCACCATGTAGCTGTAGGTTTTTACTCACACGCTGTGCACAATTTCACTTTTTGGAGGGGATTAGGCATGTATAGAAGTTAAAACCTCTTAGCAGAGGATGGTTTCGATCCATCGACCTCTGGGTTATGGGCCCAGCACGCTTCCGCTGCGCCACTCTGCTGTTAGTCACAACAGATGGGACTCAAACACACAATCCTTGGCCTAGGAGGCCAGTGCCTTATCCATTAGGCCACTGGGGCTGTTGTGGAGTGGCTGACTTGCCCTATTAATTATTTCTCTCATTTAGGTAGCCATTAAAAAAAATCAGATAGAGTCTTCTAGATGAACGCCTATTAAAAGAGCACTAAGTGGCTGTAAATTATCATTCAAAGGCTGTGCAAGTTGTCACTTTTTTGGGGGGGTTAGGCATGTATAGAAGTTAAAACCTCTTAGCAGAGGATGGTTTCGATCCATCGACCTCTGGGTTATGGGCCCAGCACGCTTCCGCTGCGCCACTCTGCTGTTAGTCACAACAGATGGGACTCAAACACACAATCCCTGGCTTAGGAGGCCAGTGCCTTATCCATTAGGCCACTGGGGCTTTTGTGGAGTGGCTGACTTGCCCTATTAATTCTTTCTCTCATTTAGGTAGCCATTAAAAAAAATCAGATAGAGTCTTCTAGATGAACGCCTGCTAAAAGAGCACTAAGTGGTTGTAAATTATCATTCAAACGCTGTGCAAGTTGTCCCTTTTTTGGGGGGGTTAGGCATGTATAGAAGTTAAAACCTCTTAGCAGAGGATGGTTTCGATCCATCGACCTCTGGGTTATGGGCCCAGCACGCTTCCGCTGCTGTTAGTCACAGCAGATGGGACTCAAACACACAATTCTTGGCTTAGGAGGCCAGTGCCTTATCCATTAGGCCACTGGGGCTGTTGTGGAGTGGGTGACTTGCCCTATTAATTCTTTCTCTCATTTAGGTGGCCATTAAAAAAAGTCATATAAAGTCTTCTAGATGAACGCCTATTGAAAGAGCACCACGTAGCTGTAGGTTTTTACTCACACGCTGTGCACAATTTCACTTTTTGGAGGGGATTTGGCATGTATAGAAGTTAAAACCTCTTAGCAGAGGATGGTTTCGATCCATCGACCTCTGGGTTATGGGCCCAGCACGCTTCCGCTGCGCCACTCTGCTGTTAGTCACAACAGATGGGACTCAAACACACAATCCTTGGCCTAGGAGGCCAGTGCCTTATCCATTAGGCCACTGGGGCTGTTGTGGAGTGGCTGACTTGCCCTATTAATTATTTCTCTCATTTAGGTAGCCATTAAAAAAAATCAGATAGAGTCTTCTAGATGAACGCCTATTAAAAGAGCACTAAGTGGCTGTAAATTATCATTCAAAGGCTGTGCAAGTTGTCACTTTTTTGGGGGGGTTAGGCATGTATAGAAGTTAAAACCTCTTAGCAGAGGATGGTTTCGATCCATCGACCTCTGGGTTATGGGCCCAGCACGCTTCCGCTGCGCCACTCTGCTGTTAGTCACAACAGATGGGACTCAAACACACAATCCCTGGCTTAGGAGGCCAGTGCCTTATCCATTAGGCCACTGGGGCTTTTGTGGAGTGGCTCACTTGCCCTATTAATTCTTTCTCTCATTTAGGTAGCCATTAAAAAAAATCAGATAGAGTCTTCTAGATGAACGCCTATTAAAAGAGCACTAAATGGCTGTAAATTATCATTCAAACGCTGTGCAAATTGTTACTTTTTTGGGGGGGGTTAGGCATTTATAGATGTTAAAATCTCTTAGCAGAGAATGGTTTCAACCATTGGACCTCTTGGCTATGGACTCAGCACGCTTCCGCTGCGCCACTCTGTTGTAAGCCACCCCAGATGGGACTCGAACCCACAATCCCTGGCTTAGGAGGCCAGTGCCTTATCCATTAGGCCACTGGGGCTGTTTTGGAGTAGCTGACTTGCCCTATTAATTCTTTCTCTCATTTAGGTGGCCATTAAAAAAAGTCATATAGAGTCTTCTAGATGAACGCCTATTGAAAGAGCACCACGTAGCTGTAGGTTTTTACTCACACGCTGTGCACAATTTCTCTTTTTGGAGGGGATTTGGCATGTATAGAAGTTAAAACCTCTTAGCAGAGGATGGTTTCGATCCATCGACCTCTGGGTTATGGGCCCAGCACGCTTCCGCTGCGCCACTCTGCTGTTATTCACAACAGAGGGGTCTCAAACACACAATCCCTGGCTTAGGAGGTCAGTGCCTTATCTATTAGGCCACTGGGGCTGTTGTGGAGTGGCTGACTTGCCCTATTAATTATTTCTCTCATTTAGGTAGCCATTAAAAAAAATCAGATAGAGTCTTCTAGATGAACGCCTATTGAAAGAGCACCACGTATCTGTAGGTTTTTACTCACACGCTGTGCACAATTTCTCTTTTTGGAGGGGATTTGGCATGTATAGAAGTTAAAAGCTCTTAGCAGAGGATGGTTTCGATCCATCGACCTCTGGGTTATGGGCCCAGCACGCTTCCGCTGCGCCACTCTGCTGTTAGTCACAACAGATGGGTCTCAAACACACAATCCCTGGCTTAGGAGGTCAGTGCCTTATCCATTAGGCCACTGGTGCTGTTGTGGAGTGGCTGACTTGCCCTATTAATTATTTCTCTCATTTAGGTAGCCATTAAAAAAAATCAGATAGAGTCTTCTAGATGAACGCCTATTAAAAGAGCACTAAGTGGCTGTAAATTATCATTCAAAGGCTGTGCAAGTTGTCACTTTTTTGGGGGGGTTAGGCATGTATAGAAGTTAAAACCTCTTAGCAGAGGATGGTTTCGATCCATCGACCTCTGGGTTATGGGCCCAGCACGCTTCCGCTGCGCCACTCTGCTGTTAGGCACAATAGATGGGACTCAAACACACAATCCCTGGCTTAGGAGGCCAGTGCCTTATCCATTAGGCCACTGGGGCTTTTGTGGAGTGGCTGACTTGCCCTATTAATTCTTTCTCTCATTTAGGTAGCCATTAAAAAAAATCAGATAGAGTCTTCTAGATGAACGCCTATTAAAAGAGCACTAAATGGCTGTAAATTATCATTCAAACGCTGTGCAAATTGTTACTTTTTTGGGGGGGTTAGGCATTTATAGATGTTAAAATCTCTTAGCAGAGAATGGTTTCAACCATTGGACCTCTTGGCTATGGACTCAGCACGCTTCCGCTGTGCCACTCTGCTGTAAGCCACCCCAGATGGGACTCGAACCCACAATCCCTGGCTTAGGAGGCCAGTGCCTTATCCATTAGGCCACTGGGGCTATTGTGGAGTGGGTGACTTGCCCTATTAATTCTTTCTCTCATTTAGGTAGCCATTAAAAAAAATCAGATAGTCTTCTAGATGAACGCCTATTGAAAGAGCACCACGTAGCTGTAGGTTTTTACTCACACGCTGTGCACAATTTCACTTTTTGGAGGGGATTTGGCATGTATAGAAGTTAAAACCTCTTAGCAGAGGATGGTTTCGATCCATCGACCTCTGGGTTATGGGCCCAGCACGCTTCCGCTGCACCACTCTGCTGTTAGTCACAACAGATGGGACTCAAACACACAATCCTTGGCTTAGGAGGCCAGTCCCTTATCCATTAGGCCACTGGGGCTGTTGTGGAGTGGCTGACTTGCCCTATTAATTCTTTCTCTCATTTAGGTAGCCATTAAAAAAAATCAGATAGAGTCTTCTAGATGAACGCCTGCTAAAAGAGCACTAAGTGGTTGTAAATTATCATTCAAACGCTGTGCAAGTTGTCCCTTTTTTGGGGGGGTTAGGCATGTATAGAAGTTAAAACCTCTTAGCAGAGGATGGTTTCGATCCATCGACCTCTGGGTTATGGGCCCAGCACGCTTCCGCTGCTGTTAGTCACAGCAGATGGGACTCAAACACACAATTCTTGGCTTAGGAGGCCAGTGCCTTATCCATTAGGCCACTGGGGCTGTTGTGGAGTGGGTGACTTGCCCTATTAATTCTTTCTCTCATTTAGGTGGCCATTAAAAAAAGTCATATAGAGTCTTCTAGATGAACGCCTATTGAAAGAGCACCACGTAGCTGTAGGTTTTTACTCACACGCTGTGCACAATTTCTCTTTTTGGAGGGGATTTGGCATGTATAGAAGTTAAAACCTCTTAGCAGAGGATGGTTTCGATCCATCGACCTCTGGGTTATGGGCCCAGCACGCTTCCGCTGCGCCACTCTGCTGTTAGTCACAACAGATGGGTCTCAAACACACAATCCCTGGCTTAGGAGGTCAGTGCCTTATCCATTAGGCCACTGGGGCTGTTGTGGAGTGGCTGACTTGCCCTATTAATTATTTCTCTCATTTAGGTAGCCATTAAAAAAAATCAGATAGAGTCTTCTAGATGAACGCCTATTAAAAGAGCACTAAGTGGCTGTAAATTATCATTCAAAAGCTGTGCAAGTTGTCCCTTTTTTTGGGGGGTTAGGCATGTATAGAAGTTAAAACCTCTTAGCAGAGTATGGTTTCGACCCATCGACCTCTGGGTTATGGTCCCAGCACGCTTCCGCTGCGCCACTCTACTGTTAGGCACAACAGATGGGACTCAAACACACAATCCCTGGCTTAGGAGGCCAGTGCCTTATCCATTAGGCCACTGGGGCTGTTGTGGAGTGGCTGACTTGCTCTATTAATTCTTTCTCTCATTTAGGTAGCCATTAAAAAAAATCAGATAGAGTCTTCTAGATGATCGCCTATTAAAAGAGCACTAAATGGCTGTAAATTATCATTCAAACGCTGTGCAAATTGTCACTTTTTTTGGGGGGTTAGGCATTTATAGATGTTAAAATCTCTTAGCAGAGAATGGTTTCAACCATTCGACCTCTGGGTTATGGACTCAGCACGCTTCCGCTGCACCACTCTGATGTAAGCCACCCCAGATGGGACTCGAACCCACAATCCCTGGCTTAGGAGGCCAGTGCCTTATCCATTAGGCCACTGGGGCTGTTGTGAAGTGGGTGACTTGCCCTATTAATTCTTTCTCTCATTTAGGTAGCCATTAAAAAAAACCATATAGTCTTCTAAATGAACGCCTATTGAAAGAGCACCATGTAGCTGTAGGTTTTTACTCACACGCTGTGCACAATTTCACTTTTTGGAGGGGATTAGGCATGTATAGAAGTTAAAACCTCTTAGCAGAGGATGGTTTCGATCCATTGACCTCTGGGCCCAGCACGCTTCCGCTGCGCCACTCTGCTGTTAGTCACAACAGATGGGACTCAAACACACAATCCTTGGCCTAGGAGGCCAGTGCCTTATCCATTAGGCCACTGGGGCTGTTGTGGAGTGGCTGACTTGCCCTATTAATTATTTCTCTCATTTAGGTAGCCATTAAAAAAAATCAGATAGAGTCTTCTAGATGAACGCCTATTAAAAGAGCACTAAGTGGCTGTAAATTATCATTCAAAGGCTGTGCAAGTTGTCACTTTTTTGGGGGGGTTAGGCATGTATAGAAGTTAAAACCTCTTAGCAGAGGATGGTTTCGATCCATCGACCTCTGGGTTATGGGCCCAGCACGCTTCCGCTGCGCCACTCTGCTGTTAGTCACAACAGATGGGACTCAAACACACAATCCCTGGCTTAGGAGGCCAGTGCCTTATCCATTAGGCCACTGGGGCTTTTGTGGAGTGGCTGACTTGCCCTATTAATTCTTTCTCTCATTTAGGTAGCCATTAAAAAAAATCAGATAGAGTCTTCTAGATGAACGCCTGCTAAAAGAGCACTAAGTGGTTGTAAATTATCATTCAAACGCTGTGCAAGTTGTCCCTTTTTTGGGGGGGGTTAGGCATGTATAGAAGTTAAAACCTCTTAGCAGAGGATGGTTTCGATCCATCGACCTCTGGGTTATGGGCCCAGCACGCTTCCGCTGCTGTTAGTCACAGCAGATGGGACTCAAACACACAATTCTTGGCTTAGGAGGCCAGTGCCTTATCCATTAGGCCACTGGGGCTGTTGTGGAGTGGGTGACTTGCCCTATTAATTCTTTCTCTCATTTAGGTGGCCATTAAAAAAAGTCATATAGAGTCTTCTAGATGAACGCCTATTGAAAGAGCACCACGTAGCTGTAGGTTTTTACTCACACGCTGTGCACAATTTCTCTTTTTGGAGGGGATTTGGCATGTATAGAAGTTAAAACCTCTTAGCAGAGGATGGTTTCGATCCATCGACCTCTGGGTTATGGGCCCAGCACGCTTCCGCTGCGCCACTCTGCTGTTATTCACCACAGAGGGGTCTCAAACACACAATCCCTGGCTTAGGAGGTCAGTGCCTTATCTATTAGGCCACTGGGGCTGTTGTGGAGTGGCTGACTTGCCCTATTAATTATTTCTCTCATTTAGGTAGCCATTAAAAAAAATCAGATAGAGTCTTCTAGATGAACGCCTATTGAAAGAGCACCACGTATCTGTAGGTTTTTACTCACACGCTGTGCACAATTTCTCTTTTTGGAGGGGATTTGGCATGTATAGAAGTTAAAACCTCTTAGCAGAGGATGGTTTCGATCCATCGACCTCTGGGTTATGGGCCCAGCACGCTTCCGCTGCGCCACTCTGCTGTTAGTCACAACAGATGGGTCTCAAACACACAATCCCTGGCTTAGGAGGTCAGTGCCTTATCCATTAGGCCACTGGTGCTGTTGTGGAGTGGCTGACTTGCCCTATTAATTATTTCTCTCATTTAGGTAGCCATTAAAAAAAATCAGATAGAGTCTTCTAGATGAACGCCTATTAAAAGAGCACTAAGTGGCTGTAAATTATCATTCAAAGGCTGTGCAAGTTGTCACTTTTTTGGGGGGGTTAGGCATGTATAGAAGTTAAAACCTCTTAGCAGAGGATGGTTTCGATCCATCGACCTCTGGGTTATGGGCCCAGCACGCTTCCGCTGCGCCACTCTGCTGTTAGGCACAACAGATGGGACTCAAACACACAATCCCTGGCTTAGGAGGCCAGTGCCTTATCCATTAGGCCACTGGGGCTTTTGTGGAGTGGCTGACTTGCCCTATTAATTCTTTCTCTCATTTAGGTAGCCATTAAAAAAAATCAGATAGAGTCTTCTAGATGAACGCCTATTAAAAGAGCACTAAATGGCTGTAAATTATCATTCAAACGCTGTGCAAATTGTTACTTTTTTGGGGGGGTTAGGCATTTATAGATGTTAAAATCTCTTAGCAGAGAATGGTTTCAACCATTGGACCTCTTGGCTATGGACTCAGCACGCTTCCGCTGCGCCACTCTGCTGTAAGCCACCCCAGATGGGACTCGAACCCACAATCCCTGGCTTAGGAGGCCAGTGCCTTATACATTAGGCCACTGGGGCTATTGTGGAGTGGGTGACTTGCCCTATTAATTCTTTCTCTCATTTAGGTAGCCATTAAAAAAAATCAGATAGTCTTCTAGATGAACGCCTATTGAAAGAGCACCACGTAGCTGTAGGTTTTTACTCACACGCTGTGCACAATTTCACTTTTTGGAGGGGATTTGGCATGTATAGAAGTTAAAACCTCTTAGCAGAGGATGGTTTCGATCCATCGACCTCTGGGTTATGGGCCCAGCACGCTTCCGCTGCACCACTCTGCTGTTAGTCACAACAGATGGGACTCAAACACACAATCCTTGGCTTAGGAGGCCAGTCCCTTATCCATTAGGCCACTGGGGCTGTTGTGGAGTGGCTGACTTGCCCTATTAATTCTTTCTCTCATTTAGGTAGCCATTAAAAAAAATCAGATAGAGTCTTCTAGATGAAGGCCTGCTAAAAGAGCACTAAGTGGTTGTAAATTATCATTCAAACGCTGTGCAAGTTGTCCCTTTTTTGGGGGGGTTAGGCATGTATAGAAGTTAAAACCTCTTAGCAGAGGATGGTTTCGATCCATCGACCTCTGGGTTATGGGCCCAGCACGCTTCCGCTGCTGTTAGTCACAGCAGATGGGACTCAAACACACAATTCTTGGCTTAGGAGGCCAGTGCCTTATCCATTAGGCCACTGGGGCTGTTGTGGAGTGGGTGACTTGCCCTATTAATTCTTTCTCTCATTTAGGTGGCCATTAAAAAAAGTCATATAGAGTCTTCTAGATGAACGCCTATTGAAAGAGCACCACGTAGCTGTAGGTTTTTACTCACACGCTGTGCACAATTTCTCTTTTTGGAGGGGATTTGGCATGTATAGAAGTTAAAACCTCTTAGCAGAGGATGGTTTCGATCCATCGACCTCTGGGTTATGGGCCCAGCACGCTTCCGCTGCGCCACTCTGCTGTTAGTCACAACAGATGGGTCTCAAACACACAATCCCTGGCTTAGGAGGTCAGTGCCTTATCCATTAGGCCACTGGGGCTGTTGTGGAGTGGCTGACTTGCCCTATTAATTATTTCTCTCATTTAGGTAGCCATTAAAAAAAATCAGATAGAGTCTTCTAGATGAACGCCTATTAAAAGAGCACTAAGTGGCTGTAAATTATCATTCAAAGGCCGTGCAAGTTGTCACTTTTTTGGGGGGGTTAGGCATGTATAGAAGTTAAAACCTCTTAGCAGAGGATGGTTTCGATCCATCAACCTCTGGGTTATGGGCCAAGCACGCTTCCGCTGCGCCACTCTGTTGTAAGCCACCCCAGATGGGACTCGAACCCACAATCCCTGGCTTAGGAGGCCAGTGCCTTATCCATTAGGCCACTGGGGCTGTTGTGGAGCGCGTGACTTGCCCTATTAATTCTTTCTCTCATTTAGGTAGCCATTAAAAAAAATCAGATAGTCTTCTAGATGAACGCCTATTGAAAGAGCATCACGTAGCTGTAGGTTTTTACTCACACGCTGTGCACAATTTCACTTTTTGGAGGGGATTTGGCATGTATAGAAGTTAAAACCTCTTAGCAGAGGATGGTTTCGATCCATCGACCTCTGGGTTATGGGCCCAGCACGCTTCCGCTGCGCCACTCTGCTGTTAGGCACAACAGATGGGACTCAAACACACAATCCCTGGCTTAGGAGGCCAGTGCCTTATCCATTAGGCCACTGGGGCTGTTTTGGAGTAGCTGACTTGCCCTATTAATTCTTTCTCTCATTTAGGTGGCCATTAAAAAAAGTCATATAGAGTCTTCTAGATGAACGCCTATTGAAAGAGCACCACGTAGCTGTAGGTTTTTACTCACACGCTGTGCACAATTTCTCTTTTTGGAGGGGATTTGGCAGGTATAGAAGTTAAAACCTCTTAGCAGAGGATGGTTTCGATCCATCGACCTCTGGGTTATGGGCCCAGCACGCTTCCGCTGCGCCACTCTGCTGTTAGTCACAACAGAGGGGTCTCAAACACACAATCCCTGGCTTAGGAGGTCAGTGCCTTATCCATTAGGCCACTGGGGCTGTTGTGGAGTGGCTGACTTGCCCTATTAATTATTTCTCTCATTTAGGTAGCCATTAAAATAAATCAGATAGAGTCTTCTAGATGAACGCCTATTGAAAGAGCACTAAGTGGCTGTAAATTATCATTCAAAGGCTGTGCAAGTTGTCACTTTTTTGGGGGGGTTAGGCATGTATAGAAGTTAAAACCTCTTAGCAGAGGATGGTTTCGATCCATCGACCTCTGGGTTATGGGCCCAGCACGCTTCCGCTGCACCACTCTGCTGTTAGGCACAACAGATGGGACTCAAACACACAATTCCTGGCTTAGGAGGCCAGTGCCTTATCCATTAGGCCACTGGGGCTTTTGTGGAGTGGCTGACTTGCCCTATTAATTCTTTCTCTCATTTAGGTAGCCATTAAAAAAAATCAGATAGAGTCTTCTAGATGAACGCCTATTAAAAGAGCACTAAATGGCTGTAAATTATCATTCAAACGCTGTGCAAATTGTTACTTTTTTGGGGGGGTTAGGCATTTATAGATGTTAAAATCTCTTAGCAGAGAATGGTTTCAACCATTGGACCTCTTGGCTATGGACTCAGCACGCTTCTGCTGCGCCACTCTGTTGTAAGCCACCCCAGATGGGACTCGAACCCACAATCCCTGGCTTAGGAGGCCAGTGACTTATCCATTAGGCCACTGGGGCTGTTGTGGAGCGAGTGACTTGCCCTATTAATTCTTTCTCTCATTTAGGTAGCCATTAAAAAAAATCAGATAGTCTTCTAGATGAACGCCTATTGAAAGAGCACCACGTAGCTGTAGGTTTTTACTCACACGCTGTGCACAATTTCTCTTTTTGGAGGGGATTTGGCATGTATAGAAGTTAAAACCTCTTAGCAGAGGATGGTTTCGATCCATCGACCTCTGGGTTATGGGCCCAGCACGCTTCCGCTGCGCCACTCTGCTGTTAGTCACAACAGAGGGGTCTCAAACACACAATCCCTGGCTTAGGAGGTCAGTGCCTTATCCATTAGGCCACTGGGGCTGTTGTGGAGTGGCTGACTTGCCCTATTAATTATTTCTCTCATTTAGGTAGCCATTAAAAAAAATCAGATAGTCTTCTAGATGAACGCCTATTGAAAGAGCACCACGTAGCTGTAGGTTTTTACTCACACGCTGTGCACAATTTCACTTTTTGGAGGGGATTTGGCATGTATAGAAGTTAAAACCTCTTAGCAGAGGATGGTTTCGATCCATCGACCTCTGGGTTATGGGCCCAGCACGCTTCCGCTGCGCCACTCTGCTGTTAGTCAAAACAGATGGGACTCAAACACACAATCCCTGGTTTAGGAGGCCAGTGCCTTATCCATTAGGCCACTGGGGCTGTTGTGGAGTGGCTGACTTGCCCTATTAATTCTTTCTCTCATTTAGGTAGCCATTAAAAAAAATCAGATAGAGTCTTCTAGATGAACGCCTGCTAAAAGAGCACTAAGTGGTTGTAAATTATCATTCAAACGCTGTGCAAGTTGTCCCTTTTTTGGGGGGGTTAGGCATGTATAGAAGTTAAAACCTCTTAGCAGAGGATGGTTTCGATCCATCGACCTCTGGGTTATGGGCCCAGCACGCTTCCGCTGCTGTTAGTCACAGCAGATGGGACTCAAACACACAATTCTTGGCTTAGGAGGCCAGTGCCTTATCCATTAGGCCACTGGGGCTGTTGTGGAGTGGGTGACTTGCCCTATTAATTCTTTCTCTCATTTAGGTGGCCATTAAAAAAAGTCACATAGAGTCTTCTAGATGAACGCCTATTGAAAGAGCACCACGTAGCTGTAGGTTTTTACTCACACGCTGTGCACAATTTCTCTTTTTGGAGGGGATTTGGCATGTATAGAAGTTAAAACCTCTTAGCAGAGGATGGTTTCGATCCATCGACCTCTGGGTTATGGGCCCAGCACGCTTCCGCTGCACCACTCTGATGTAAGCCACCCCAGATGGGACTCGAACCCACAATCCCTGGCTTAGGAGGCCAGTGCCTTATCCATTAGGCCACTGGGGCTGTTGTGAAGTGGGTGACTTGCCCTATTAATTCTTTCTCTCATTTAGGTAGCCATTAAAAAAAACCATATAGTCTTCTAAATGAACACCTATTGAAAGAGCACCACGTAGCTGTAGGTTTTCACTCATACGCAGTGCACAATTCCACTTTTTGGAGGGGATTATGCATTTATAGAAATTAAAACCTCTTAGCAGAGGATGGTTTCGATCCATCGACCTCTGGGTTATGGGCCCAGCACGCTTCCGCTGCGCCACTCTGCTGTTAGTCAAAACAGATGGGACTCAAACACACAATCCCTGGTTTAGGAGGCCAGTGCCTTATCCATTAGGCCACTGGGGCTGTTGTGGAGTGGCTGACTTGCCCTATTAATTATTTCTCTCATTTAGGTAGCCATTAAAAAAAATCAGATAGAGTCTTCTAGATGAACGCCTATTAAAAGAGCACTAAGTGGCTGTAAATTATCATTCAAAGGCTGTGCAAGTTGTCACTTTTTTGGGGGGGTTAGGCATGTATAGAAGTTAAAACCTCTTAGCAGAGGATGGTTTCGATCCATCGACCTCTGGGTTATGGGCCCAGCACGCTTCCGCTGCGCCACTCTGTTGTAAGCCACCCCAGATGGGACTCGAACCCACAATCCCTGGCTTAGGAGGCCAGTGCCTTATCCATTAGGCCACTGGGGCTGTTGTGGAGCGGGTGACTTGCCCTATTAATTCTTTCTCTCATTTAGGTAGCCATTAAAAAAAATCAGATAGTCTTCTAGATGAACGCCTATTGAAAGAGCACCACGTAGCTGTAGGTTTTTACTCACACGCTGTGCACAATTTCACTTTTTGGAGGGTTTTTGGCATGTATAGAAGTTAAAACCTCTTAGCAGAGGATGGTTTCGATCCATCGACCTCTGGGTTATGGGCCCAGCACGCTTCCGCTGCGCCACTCTGCTGTTAGTCACAACAGACGGGACTCAAACACACATTTCTTGGCTTAGGAGGCCAGTGACTTATCCATTAGGCCACTGGGGCTGTTGTGGAGTGGGTGACTTGCCCTATTAATTCTTTCTCTCATTTAGGTAGCCATTAAAAAAAATCAGATAGAGTCTTCTAGATGAACGCCTATTAAAAGAGCACTAAGTGGCTGTAAATTATCATTCAAAAGCTGTGCAAGTTGTCCCTTTTTTTGGGGGGTTAGGCATGTATAGAAGTTAAAACCTCTTAGCAGAGTATGGTTTCGATCCATCGACCTCTGGGTTATGGTCCCAGCACGCTTCCGCTGCACCACTCTACTGTTAGGCACAACAGATGGGACTCAAACACACAATCCCTGGCTTAGGAGGCCAGTGCCTTATCCATTAGGCCACTGGGGCTGTTGTGGAGTGGCTGACTTGCCCTATTAATTATTTCTCTCATTTAGGTAGCCATTAAAAAAAATCAGATAGAGTCTTCTAGATGAACGCCTATTAAAAGAGCACTAAGTGGCTATAAATTATCATTCAAAGGCTGTGCAAGTTGTCACTTTTTTGGGGGGGTTAGGCATGTATAGAAGTTAAAACCTCTTAGCAGAGGATGGTTTCGATCCATCGACCTCTGGGTTATGGGCCCAGCACGCTTCCGCTGCGCCACTCTGCTGTTAGGCACAACAGATGGGACTCAAACACACAATCCCTGGCTTAGGAGGCCAGTGCCTTATCCATTAGGCCACTGGGGCTTTTGTGGAGTGGCTGACTTGCCCTATTAATTCTTTCTCTCATTTAGGTAGCCATTAAAAAAAATCAGATAGAGTCTTCTAGATGAACGCCTATTAAAAGAGCACTAAATGGCTGTAAATTATCATTCAAACGCTGTGCAAATTGTTACTTTTTTGGGGGGGTTAGGCATTTATAGATGTTAAAATCTCTTAGCAGAGAACGGTTTCAACCATTGGACCTCTTGGCTATGGACTCAGCACGCTTCCGCTGCGCCACTCTGTTGTAAACCACCCCAGATGGGACTCGAACCCACAATCCCTGGCTTAGGAGGCCAGTGCCTTATCCATTAGGCCACTGGGGCTGTTGTGGAGTGGGTGACTTGCCCTATTAATTCTTTCTCTCATTTAGGTAGCCATTAAAAAAAATCAGATAGTCTTCTAGATGAACGCCTATTGAAAGAGCACCACGTAGCTGTAGGTTTTTACTCACACGCTGTGCACAATTTCACTTTTTGGAGGGTTTTTGGCATGTATAGAAGTTAAAACCTCTTAGCAGAGGATGGTTTCGATCCATCGACCTCTGGGTTATGGGCCCAGCACACTTCCGCTGCGCCACTCTGCTGTTAGTCACAACAGACGGGACTCAAACACACATTTCTTGGCTTAGGAGGCCAGTGACTTATCCATTAGGCCACTGGGGCTGTTGTGGAGTGGGTGACTTGCCCTATTAATTCTTTCTCTCATTTAGGTAGCCATTAAAAAAAATCAGATAGAGTCTTCTAGATGAACGCCTATTAAAAGAGCACTAAGTGGCTGTAAATTATCATTCAAAAGCTGTGCAAGTTGTCCCTTTTTTTGGGGGGTTAGGCATGTATAGAAGTTAAAACCTCTTAGCAGAGTATGGTTTCGATCCATCGACCTCTGGGTTATGGTCCCAGCACGCTTCCGCTGCACCACTCTACTGTTAGGCACAACAGATGGGACTCAAACACACAATCCCTGGCTTAGGAGGCCAGTGCCTTATCCATTAGGCCACTGGGGCTGTTGTGGAGTGGCTGACTTGCCCTATTAATTATTTCTCTCATTTAGGTAGCCATTAAAAAAAATCAGATAGAGTCTTCTAGATGAACGCCTATTAAAAGAGCACTAAATGGCTGTAAATTATCATTCAAACGCTGTGCAAATTGTTACTTTTTTGGGGGGGTTAGGCATTTATAGATGTTAAAATCTCTTAGCAGAGAACGGTTTCAACCATTGGACCTCTTGGCTATGGACTCAGCACGCTTCCGCTGCGCCACTCTGTTGTAAACCACCCCAGATGGGACTCGAACCCACAATCCCTGGCTTAGGAGGCCAGTGCCTTATCCATTAGGCCACTGGGGCTGTTGTGGAGTGGGTGACTTGCCCTATTAATTCTTTCTCTCATTTAGGTAGCCATTAAAAAAAATCAGATAGAGTCTTCTAGATGAACGCCTATTGAAAGAGCACCAAGTAGCTGTATGTTTTTACTCACACGCTGTGCACAATTTCACTTTTTGGAGGGGATTTGGCATGTATAGAAGTTAAAACCTCTCAGCAGAGGACGGTTTCGATCCATCGACCTCTGGGTTATGGGCCCAGCACGCTTCCGCTGCGCCACTCTGTTGTTAGTCACAACAGATGGGACTCAAACACACAATCCTTGGCTTAGGAGGCCAGTCCCTTATCCATTAGGCCACTGGGGCTGTTGTGGAGTGGCTGACTTGCCCTATTAATTCTTTCTCTCATTTAGGTAGCCATTAAAAAAAATCAGATAGAGTCTTCTAGATGAACGCCTGCTAAAAGAGCACTAAGTGGTTGTAAATTATCATTCAAACGCTGTGCAAGTTGTCCCTTTTTTGGGGGGGTTAGGCATGTATAGAAGTTGAAACCTCTTAGCAGAGGATGGTTTCGATCCATCGACCTCTGGGTTATGGGCCCAGCACGCTTCCGCTGCGCCACTCTGCTGTTAGTCACAACAGATGGGACTCAAACACACAATCCCTGGCTTAGGAGTCCAGTGCCTTATCCATTAGGCCACTGGGGCTGTTGTGGAGTGGGTGACTTGCCCTATTAATTCTTTCTCTCATTTAGGTAGCCATTAAAAAAAATCAGATAGTCTTCTAGATGAACGCCTATTGAAAGAGCACCACGTAGCTGTAGGTTTTTACTCACACGCTGTGCACAATTTCTCTTTTTGGAGGGGATTTGGCATGTATAGAAGTTAAAACCTCTTAGCAGAGGATGGTTTCGATCCATCGACCTCTGGGTTATGGGCCCAGCACGCTCCCGCTGCGCCACTCTGCTGTTAGTCACAACAGAGGGGTCTCAAACACACAATCCCTGGCTTAGGAGGTCAGTGCCTTATCCATTAGGCCACTGGGGCTGTTGTGGAGTGGCTGACTTGCCCTATTAATTATTTCTCTCATTTAGGTAGCCATTAAAAAACATCAGATAGAGTCTTCTAGATGAACGCCTATTAAAAGAGCACTAAGTGGCTGTAAATTATCATTCAAAGGCTGTGCAAGTTGTCACTTTTTTGGGGGGGTTAGGCATGTATAGAAGTTAAAACCTCTTAGCAGAGGATGGTTTCGATCCATCGACCTCTGGGTTAAGGGCCCAGCACGCTTCCGCTGCGCCACTCTGCTGTTAGTCACAACAGATGGGACTCAAACACACAATCCCTGGCTTAGGAGGCCAGTGCCTTATCCATTAGGCCACTGGGGCTTTTGTGGAGTGGCTGACTTGCCCTATTAATTCTTTCTCTCATTTAGGTAGCCATTAAAAAAAATCAGATAGAGTCTTCTAGATGAACGCCTATTAAAAGAGCACTAAATGGCTGTAAATTATCATTCAAACGCTGTGCAAATTGTTACTTTTTTGGGGGGGTTAGGCATTTATAGATGTTAAAATCTCTTAGCAGAGAATGGTTTCAACCATTGGACCTCTTGGCTATGGACTCAGCACGCTTCCGCTGCGCCACTCTGTTGTAAGCCACCCCAGATGGGACTCGAACCCACAATCCCTGGCTTAGGAGGCCAGTGCCTTATCCATTAGGCCACTGGGGCTGTTGTGGAGCGGGTGACTTGCCCTATTAATTCTTTCTCTCATTTAGGTAGCCATTAAAAAAAATCAGATAGTCTTCTAGATGAACGCCTATTGAAAGAGCACCACGTAGCTGTAGATTTTTACTCACACGCTGTGCACAATTTCACTTTTTGGAGGGGATTTGGCATGTATAGAAGTTAAAACCTCTTAGCAAAGGATGGTTTCGATCCATCGACCTCTGGGTTATGGGCCCAGCACGCTTCCGCTGCGCCACTCTGCTGTTAGTCACAACAGATGGGACTCAAACACACAATCCTTGGCTTAGGAGGCCAGTCCCTTATCCATTAGGCCACTGGGGCTGTTGTGGAGTGGCTGACTTGCCCTATTAATTCTTTCTCTCATTTAGGTAGCCATTAAAAAAAATCAGATAGAGTCTTCTAGATGAACGCCTGCTAAAAGATCACTAAGTGGTTGTAAATTATCATTCAAACGCTGTGCAAGTTGTCCCTTTTTTGGGGGGGTTAGGCATATATAGAAGTTAAAACCTCTTAGCAGAGGATGGTTTCGATCCATCGACCTCTGGGTTATGGGCCCAGCACGCTTCCGCTGCGCCACTCTGCTGTTAGTCACAACAGATGGGACTCAAACACACAATCCCTGGCTTAGGAGTCCAGTGCCTTTTCCATTAGGCCACTGGGGCTGTTGTGGAGTGGGTGACTTGCCCTATTAATTCTTTCTCTCATTTAGGTAGCCATTAAAAAAAATCAGATAGAGTCTTCTAGATGAACGCCTGCTAAAAGATTACTAAGTGGTTGTAAATTATCATTCAAATGCTGTGCAATTTGTCCCTTTTTTTGGGGGGGTTAGGCATGTATAGAAGTTAAAACCTCTTAGCAGAGGATGGTTTCGATCCATCGACCTCTGGGTTATGGGCCCAGCACGCTTCCGCTGCACCACTCTGCTGTTAGTCACAACAGATGGGACTCAAACACACAATCCCTGGCTTAGGAGTCCAGTGCCTTATCCATTAGGCCACTGGGGCTGTTGTGGAGTGGGTGACTTGCCCTATTAATTCTTTCTCTCATTTAGGTAGCCATTAAAAAAAATCAGATAGAGTCTTCTAGATGAACGCCTGTTAAAAGAGCACTAAGTGGCTGTAGGTTTTTACTCACACGCTGTGCACAATTTCACTTTTTGGAGGGGATTTGGCATGTATAGAAGTTAAAACCTCTCAGCAGAGGACGGTTTCGATCCATCGACCTCTGGGTTATGGGCCCAGCACGCTTCCGCTGCGCCACTCTGTTGTTAGTCACAACAGATGGGACTCAAACACACAATCCTTGGCTTAGGAGGCCAGTCCCTTATCCATTAGGCCACTGGGGCTGTTGTGGAGTGGCTGACTTGCCCTATTAATTCTTTCTCTCATTTAGGTAGCCATTAAAAAAAATCAGATAGAGTCTTCTAGATGAACGCCTGCTAGAAGAGCACTAAGTGGTTGTAAATTATCATTCAAACGCTGTGCAAGTTGTCCCTTTTTTGGGGGGGTTAGGCATGTATAGAAGTTGAAACCTCTTAGCAGAGGATGGTTTCGATCCATCGACCTCTGGGTTATGGGCCCAGCACGCTTCCGCTGCGCCACTCTGCTGTTAGTCACAACAGATGGGACTCAAACACACAATCCCTGGCTTAGGAGTCCAGTGCCTTATCCATTAGGCCACTGGGGCTGTTGTGGAGTGGGTGACTTGCCCTATTAATTCTTTCTCTCATTTAGGTAGCCATTAAAAAAAATCAGATAGAGTCTTCTAGATGAACGCCTGCTAAAAGAGCACCACGTAGCTGTAGGTTTTCAATCACACGCTGTGCACAATTCCACTTTTTGGAGGGGATTATGCATTTATAGAAGTTAAAACCTCTTAGCAGAGGATGGTTTCGATCCATCGACCTCTGGGTTATGGGCCCAGCACGCTTCCGCTGCGCCACTCTGCTGTTAGTCACAACAGATGGGACTCAAACACACAATTCTTGGCTTAGGAGGTCAGTGCCTTATCCATTAGGCCACTGGGGCTGTTGTGAAGTGGGTGACTTGCCCTATTAATTCTTTCTCTCATTTAGGTAGCCATTAAAAAAAACCATATAGTCTTCTAAATGAACGCCTATTGAAAGAGCACCACGTAGCTGTAGGTTTTTACTCACACGCTGTGCACAATTTCACTTTTTGGAGGGTTTTTGGCATGTATAGAAGTTAAAACCTCTTAGCAGAGGATGGTTTCGATCCATCGACCTCTGGGTTATGGGCCCAGCACGCTTCCGCTGCGCCACTCTGCTGTTAGTCACAACAGACGGGACTCAAACACACATTTCTTGGCTTAGGAGGCCAGTGCCTTATCCATTAGGCCACTGGGGCTGTTGTGGAGTGGGTGACTTGCCCTATTAATTCTTTCTCTCATTTAGGTAGCCATTAAAAAAAATCAGATAGAGTCTTCTAGATGAACGCCTATTAAAAGAGCACTAAGTGGCTGTAAATTATCATTCAAAAGCTGTGCAAGTTGTCCCTTTTTTTGGGGGGTTAGGCATGTATAGAAGTTAAAACCTCTTAGCAGAGTATGGTTTCGATCCATCGACCTCTGGGTTATGGTCCCAGCACGCTTCCGCTGCACCACTCTACTGTTAGGCACAACAGATGGGACTCAAACACACAATCCCTGGCTTAGGAGGCCAGTCCCTTATCCATTAGGCCACTGGGGCTGTTGTGGAGAGGCTGACTTGCCCTATTAATTCTTTCTCTCATTTAGGTAGCCATTAAAAAAAATCAGATAGAGTCTTCTAGATGAACGCCTGCTAAAAGAGCACTAAGTGGTTGTAAATTATCATTCAAACGCTGTGCAAGTTGTCCCTTTTTTGGGGGGGTTAGGCATGTATAGAAGTTAAAACCTCTTAGCAGAGGATGGTTTCGATCCATCGACCTCTGGGTTATGGGCCCAGCACGCTTCCGCTGCGCCACTCTGCTGTTAGTCACAACAGATGGGACTCAAACACACAATCCCTGGCTTAAGAGTCCAGTGCCTTATCCATTAGGCCACTGGGGCTGTTGTGGAGTGGGTGACTTGCCCTATTAATTCTTTCTCTCATTTAGGTAGCCATTAAAAAAAATCAGATAGAGTCTTCTAGATGAACGCCTGCTAAAAGAGCACCACGTAGCTGTAGGTTTTCACTCACACGCTGTGCACAATTCCACTTTTTGGAGGGGATTATGCATTTATAGAAGTTAAAACCTCTTAGCAGAGGATGGTTTCGATCCATCGACCTCTGGGTTATGGGCCCAGCACGCTTCCGCTGCGCCACTCTGCTGTTAGTCACAACAGATGGGACTCAAACACACAATTCTTGGCTTAGGAGGCCAGTGCCTTATCCATTAGGCCACTGGGGCTGTTGTGGAGTGGGTGACTTGCCCTATTAATTCTTTCTCTCATTTAGGTAGCCATTAAAAAAAATCAGATAGAGTCTTCTAGATGAACGCCTATTAAAAGAGCACTAAGTGGCTGTAGGTTTTTACTCACACGCTGTGCACAATTTCTCTTTTTGGAGGGGATTTGGCATGTATAGAAGTTAAAACCTCTTAGCAGAGGATGGTTTCGATCCATCGACCTCTGGGTTATGGGCCCAGCACGCTTCCGCTGCGCCACTCTGCTGTTAGTCACAACAGAGGGGTCTCAAACACACAATCCCTGGCTTAGGAGGTCAGTGCCTTATCCATTAGGCCACAGGGGCTGTTGTGGAGTGGCTGACTTGCCCTATTAATTATTTCTCTCATTTAGGTAGCCATTAAAAAACATCAGATAGAGTCTTCTAGATGAACGCCTATTAAAAGAGCACTAAGTGGCTGTAAATTATCATTCAAAGGCTGTGCAAGTTGTCACTTTTTTGGGGGGGTTAGGCATGTATAGAAGTTAAAACCTCTTAGCAGAGGATGGTTTCGATCCATCGACCTCTGGGTTATGGGCCCAGCACGCTTCCGCTGCGCCACTCTGCTGTTAGTCACAACAGATGGGACTCAAACACACAATCCCTGGCTTAGGAGGCCAGTGCCTTATCCATTAGGCCACTGGGGCTTTTGTGGAGTGGCTGACTTGCCCTATTAATTCTTTCTCTCATTTAGGTAGCCATTAAAAAAAATCAGATAGAGTCTTCTAGATGAACGCCTATTAAAAGAGCACTAAATGGCTGTAAATTATCATTCAAACGCTGTGCAAATTGTTACTTTTTTGGGGGGGTTAGGCATTTATAGATGTTAAAATCTCTTAGCAGAGAATGGTTTCAACCATTGGACCTCTTGGCTATGGACTCAGCACGCTTCCGCTGCGCCACTCTGTTGTAAGCCACCCCAGATGGGACTCGAAACCACAATCCCTGGCTTAGGAGGCCAGTGCCTTATCCATTAGGCCACTGGGGCTGTTGTGGAGCGGGTGACTTGCCCTATTAATTCTTTCTCTCATTTAGGTAGCCATTAAAAAAAATCAGATAGTCTTCTAGATGAACGCCTATTGAAAGAGCACCACGTAGCTGTAGATTTTTACTCACACGCTGTGCACAATTTCACTTTTTGGAGGGGATTTGGCATGTATAGAAGTTAAAACCTCTTAGCAGAGGATGGTTTCGATCCATCGACCTCTGGGTTATGGGCCCAGCACGCTTCCGCTGCGCAACTCTGCTGTTAGTCACAACAGATGGGACTCAAACACACAATCCTTGGCTTAGGAGGCCAGTCCCTTATCCATTAGGCCACTGGGGCTGTTGTGGAGTGGCTGACTTGCCCTATTAATTCTTTCTCTCATTTAGGTAGCCATTAAAAAAAATCAGATAGAGTCTTCTAGATGAACGCCTGCTAAAAGATCACTAAGTGGTTGTAAATTATCATTCAAACGCTGTGCAAGTTGTCCCTTTTTTGGGGGGGTTAGGCATATATAGAAGTTAAAACCTCTTAGCAGAGGATGGTTTCGATCCATCGACCTCTGGGTTATGGGCCCAGCACGCTTCCGCTGCGCCACTCTGCTGTTAGTCACAACAGATGGGACTCAAACACACAATCCCTGGCTTAGGAGTCCAGTGCCTTATCCATTAGGCCACTGTGGCTGTTGTGGAGTGGGTGACTTGCCCTATTAATTCTTTCTCTCATTTAGGTAGCCATTAAAAAAAATCAGATAGAGTCTTCTAGATGAACGCCTGCTAAAAGATCACTAAGTGGTTGTAAATTATCATTCAAATGCTGTGCAATTTGTCCCTTTTTTTGGGGGGGTTAGGCATGTATAGAAGTTAAAACCACTTAGCAGAGGATGGTTTCGATCCATCGACCTCTGGGTTATGGGCCCAGCACGCTTCCGCTGCGCCACTCTGCTGTTAGTCACAACAGATGGGACTCAAACACACAATCCCTGGCTTAGGAGTCCAGTGCCTTATCCATTAGGCCACTGGGGCTGTTGTGGAGTGGGTGACTTGCCCTATTAATTCTTTCTCTCATTTAGGTAGCCATTAAAAAAAATCAGATAGAGTCTTCTAGATGAACGCCTGTTAAAAGAGCACTAAGTGGCTGTAGGTTTTTACTCACACGCTGTGCACAATTTCACTTTTTGGAGGGGATTTGGCATGTATAGAAGTTAAAACCTCTTAGCAGAGGATGGTTTCGATCCATCGACCTCTGGGTTATGGGCCCAGCACGCTTCCGCTGCACCACTCTGCTGTTAGTCACAACAGATGGGACTCAAACACACAATCCTTGGCTTAGGAGGCCAGTCCCTTATCCATTAGGCCACTGGGGCTGTTGTGGAGTGGCTGACTTGCCCTATTAATTATTTCTCTCATTTAGGTAGCCATTAAAAAAAATCAGATAGAGTCTTCTAGATGAACGCCTATTAAAAGAGCACTAAGTGGCTGTAAATTATCATTCAAAGGCTGTGCAAGTTGTCACTTTTTTGGGGGGGTTAGGCATGTATAGAAGTTAAAACCTCTTAGCAGAGGATGGTTTCGATCCATCGACCTCTGGGTTATGGGCCCAGCACGCTTCCGCTGCGCCACTCTGTTGTAAGCCACCCCAGATGGGACTCGAACCCACAATCCCTGGCTTAGGAGGCCAGTGCCTATCCATTAGGCCACTGGGGCTGTTGTGGAGCGGGTGACTTGCCCTATTAATTCTTTCTCTCATTTAGGTAGCCATTAAAAAAAATCAGATAGTCTTCTAGATGAACGCCTATTGAAAGAGCACCACGTAGCTGTAGGTTTTTACTCACACGCTGTGCACAATTTCACTTTTTGGAGGGTTTTTGGCATGTATAGAAGTTAAAACCTCTTAGCAGAGGATGGTTTCGATCCATCGACCTCTGGGTTATGGGCCCAGCACGCTTCCGCTGCGCCACTCTGCTGTTAGTCACAACAGACGGGACTCAAACACACATTTCTTGGCTTAGGAGGCCAGTGACTTATCCATTAGGCCACTGGGGCTGTTGTGGAGTGGGTGACTTGCCCTATTAATTCTTTCTCTCATTTAGGTAGCCATTAAAAAAAATCAGATAGAGTCTTCTAGATGAACGCCTATTAAAAGAGCACTAAGTGGCTGTAAATTATCATTCAAAAGCTGTGCAAGTTGTCCCTTTTTTTGGGGGGTTAGGCATGTATAGAAGTTAAAACCTCTTAGCAGAGTATGGTTTCGATCCATCGACCTCTGGGTTATGGTCCCAGCACGCTTCCGCTGCACCACTCTACTGTTAGGCACAACAGATGGGACTCAAACACACAATCCCTGGCTTAGGAGGCCAGTGCCTTATCCATTAGGCCACTGGGGCTGTTGTGGAGTGGCTGACTTGCCCTATTAATTATTTCTCTCATTTAGGTAGCCATTAAAAAAAATCAGATAGAGTCTTCTAGATGAACGCCTATTAAAAGAGCACTAAGTGGCTATAAATTATCATTCAAAGGCTGTGCAAGTTGTCACTTTTTTGGGGGGGTTAGGCATGTATAGAAGTTAAAACCTCTTAGCAGAGGATGGTTTCGATCCATCGACCTCTGGGTTATGGGCCCAGCACGCTTCCGCTGCGCCACTCTGCTGTTAGGCACAACAGATGGGACTCAAACACACAATCCCTGGCTTAGGAGGCCAGTGCCTTATCCATTAGGCCACTGGGGCTTTTGTGGAGTGGCTGACTTGCCCTATTAATTCTTTCTCTCATTTAGGTAGCCATTAAAAAAAATCAGATAGAGTCTTCTAGATGAACGCCTATTAAAAGAGCACTAAATGGCTGTAAATTATCATTCAAACGCTGTGCAAATTGTTACTTTTTTGGGGGGGTTAGGCATTTATAGATGTTAAAATCTCTTAGCAGAGAACGGTTTCAACCATTGGACCTCTTGGCTATGGACTCAGCACGCTTCCGCTGCGCCACTCTGTTGTAAACCACCCCAGATGGGACTCGAACCCACAATCCCTGGCTTAGGAGGCCAGTGCCTTATCCATTAGGCCACTGGGGCTGTTGTGGAGTGGGTGACTTGCCCTATTAATTCTTTCTCTCATTTAGGTAGCCATTAAAAAAAATCAGATAGAGTCTTCTAGATGAACGCCTATTGAAAGAGCACCAAGTAGCTGTATGTTTTTACTCACACGCTGTGCACAATTTCACTTTTTGGAGGGGATTTGGCATGTATAGAAGTTAAAACCTCTCAGCAGAGGACGGTTTCGATCCATCGACCTCTGGGTTATGGGCCCAGCACGCTTCCGCTGCGCCACTCTGTTGTTAGTCACAACAGATG
>NC_136739.1:6640000-6660000 GCF_936440315.1 Barbus barbus
TGTATAGAAGTTAAAACCTCTTAGCAGAGGATGGTTTCGATCCATCGACCTCTGGGTTATGGGCCCAGCACGCTTCCGTTGCGCCACTCTGCTGTTAGTCACAACAGAGGGGTCTCAAACACACAATCCCTGGCTTAGGAGGTCAGTGCCTTATCCATTAGGCCACAGGGGCTGTTGTGGAGTGGCTGACTTGCCCTATTAATTATTTCTCTCATTTAGGTAGCCATTAAAAAACATCAGATAGAGTCTTCTAGATGAACGCCTATTAAAAGAGCACTAAGTGGCTGTAAATTATCATTCAAAGGCTGTGCAAGTTGTCACTTTTTTGGGGGGGTTAGGCATGTATAGAAGTTAAAACCTCTTAGCAGAGGATGGTTTCGATCCATCGACCTCTGGGTTATGGGCCCAGCACGCTTCCGCTGCGCCACTCTGCTGTTAGTCACAACAGATGGGACTCAAACACACAATCCCTGGCTTAGGAGGCCAGTGCCTTATCCATTAGGCCACTGGGGCTTTTGTGGAGTGGCTGACTTGCCCTATTAATTCTTTCTCTCATTTAGGTAGCCATTAAAAAAAATCAGATAGAGTCTTCTAGATGAACGCCTATTAAAAGAGCACTAAATGGCTGTAAATTATCATTCAAACGCTGTGCAAATTGTTACTTTTTTGGGGGGGTTAGGCATTTATAGATGTTAAAATCTCTTAGCAGAGAATGGTTTCAACCATTGGACCTCTTGGCTATGGACTCAGCACGCTTCCGCTGCACCACTCTGTTGTAAGCCACCCCAGATGGGACTCGAAACCACAATCCCTGGCTTAGGAGGCCAGTGCCTTATCCATTAGGCCACTGGGGCTGTTGTGGAGCGGGTGACTTGCCCTATTAATTCTTTCTCTCATTTAGGTAGCCATTAAAAAAAATCAGATAGTCTTCTAGATGAACGCCTATTGAAAGAGCACCACGTAGCTGTAGATTTTTACTCACACGCTGTGCACAATTTCACTTTTTGGAGGGGATTTGGCATGTATAGAAGTTAAAACCTCTTAGCAGAGGATGGTTTCGATCCATCGACCTCTGGGTTATGGGCCCAGCACGCTTCCGCTGCGCAACTCTGCTGTTAGTCACAACAGATGGGACTCAAACACACAATCCTTGGCTTAGGAGGCCAGTCCCTTATCCATTAGGCCACTGGGGCTGTTGTGGAGCGGGTGACTTGCCCTATTAATTCTTTCTCTCATTTAGGTAGCCATTAAAAAAAATCAGATAGTCTTCTAGATGAACGCCTATTGAAAGAGCACCACGTAGCTGTAGATTTTTACTCACACGCTGTGCACAATTTCACTTTTTGGAGGGGATTTGGCATGTATAGAAGTTAAAACCTCTTAGCAGAGGATGGTTTCGATCCATCGACCTCTGGGTTATGGGCCCAGCACGCTTCCGCTGCGCAACTCTGCTGTTAGTCACAACAGATGGGACTCAAACACACAATCCTTGGCTTAGGAGGCCAGTCCCTTATCCATTAGGCCACTGGGGCTGTTGTGGAGTGGCTGACTTGCCCTATTAATTCTTTCTCTCATTTAGGTAGCCATTAAAAAAAATCAGATAGAGTCTTCTAGATGAACGCCTGCTAAAAGATCACTAAGTGGTTGTAAATTATCATTCAAACGCTGTGCAAGTTGTCCCTTTTTTGGGGGGGTTAGGCATATATAGAAGTTAAAACCTCTTAGCAGAGGATGGTTTCGATCCATCGACCTCTGGGTTATGGGCCCAGCACGCTTCCGCTGCGCCACTCTGCTGTTAGTCACAACAGATGGGACTCAAACACACAATCCCTGGCTTAGGAGTCCAGTGCCTTATCCATTAGGCCACTGTGGCTGTTGTGGAGTGGGTGACTTGCCCTATTAATTCTTTCTCTCATTTAGGTAGCCATTAAAAAAAATCAGATAGAGTCTTCTAGATGAACGCCTGCTAAAAGATCACTAAGTGGTTGTAAATTATCATTCAAATGCTGTGCAATTTGTCCCTTTTTTTGGGGGGGTTAGGCATGTATAGAAGTTAAAACCACTTAGCAGAGGATGGTTTCGATCCATCGACCTCTGGGTTATGGGCCCAGCACGCTTCCGCTGCGCCACTCTGCTGTTAGTCACAACAGATGGGACTCAAACACACAATCCCTGGCTTAGGAGTCCAGTGCCTTATCCATTAGGCCACTGGGGCTGTTGTGGAGTGGGTGACTTGCCCTATTAATTCTTTCTCTCATTTAGGTAGCCATTAAAAAAAATCAGATAGAGTCTTCTAGATGAACGCCTGTTAAAAGAGCACTAAGTGGCTGTAGGTTTTTACTCACACGCTGTGCACAATTTCACTTTTTGGAGGGGATTTGGCATGTATAGAAGTTAAAACCTCTTAGCAGAGGATGGTTTCGATCCATCGACCTCTGGGTTATGGGCCCAGCACGCTTCCGCTGCACCACTCTGCTGTTAGTCACAACAGATGGGACTCAAACACACAATCCTTGGCTTAGGAGGCCAGTCCCTTATCCATTAGGCCACTGGGGCTGTTGTGGAGTGGCTGACTTGCCCTATTAATTATTTCTCTCATTTAGGTAGCCATTAAAAAAAATCAGATAGAGTCTTCTAGATGAACGCCTATTAAAAGAGCACTAAGTGGCTGTAAATTATCATTCAAAGGCTGTGCAAGTTGTCACTTTTTTGGGGGGGTTAGGCATGTATAGAAGTTAAAACCTCTTAGCAGAGGATGGTTTCGATCCATCGACCTCTGGGTTATGGGCCCAGCACGCTTCCGCTGCGCCACTCTGTTGTAAGCCACCCCAGATGGGACTCGAACCCACAATCCCTGGCTTAGGAGGCCAGTGCCTATCCATTAGGCCACTGGGGCTGTTGTGGAGCGGGTGACTTGCCCTATTAATTCTTTCTCTCATTTAGGTAGCCATTAAAAAAAATCAGATAGTCTTCTAGATGAACGCCTATTGAAAGAGCACCACGTAGCTGTAGGTTTTTACTCACACGCTGTGCACAATTTCACTTTTTGGAGGGTTTTTGGCATGTATAGAAGTTAAAACCTCTTAGCAGAGGATGGTTTCGATCCATCGACCTCTGGGTTATGGGCCCAGCACGCTTCCGCTGCGCCACTCTGCTGTTAGTCACAACAGACGGGACTCAAACACACATTTCTTGGCTTAGGAGGCCAGTGACTTATCCATTAGGCCACTGGGGCTGTTGTGGAGTGGGTGACTTGCCCTATTAATTCTTTCTCTCATTTAGGTAGCCATTAAAAAAAATCAGATAGAGTCTTCTAGATGAACGCCTATTAAAAGAGCACTAAGTGGCTGTAAATTATCATTCAAAAGCTGTGCAAGTTGTCCCTTTTTTTGGGGGGTTAGGCATGTATAGAAGTTAAAACCTCTTAGCAGAGTATGGTTTCGATCCATCGACCTCTGGGTTATGGTCCCAGCACGCTTCCGCTGCACCACTCTACTGTTAGGCACAACAGATGGGACTCAAACACACAATCCCTGGCTTAGGAGGCCAGTGCCTTATCCATTAGGCCACTGGGGCTGTTGTGGAGTGGCTGACTTGCCCTATTAATTATTTCTCTCATTTAAGTAGCCATTAAAAAAAATCAGATAGAGTCTTCTAGATGAACGCCTATTAAAAGAGCACTAAGTGGCTATAAATTATCATTCAAAGGCTGTGCAAGTTGTCACTTTTTTGGGGGGGTTAGGCATGTATAGAAGTTAAAACCTCTTAGCAGAGGATGGTTTCGATCCATCGACCTCTGGGTTATGGGCCCAGCACGCTTCCGCTGCGCCACTCTGCTGTTAGGCACAACAGATGGGACTCAAACACACAATCCCTGGCTTAGGAGGCCAGTGCCTTATCCATTAGGCCACTGGGGCTTTTGTGGAGTGGCTGACTTGCCCTATTAATTCTTTCTCTCATTTAGGTAGCCATTAAAAAAAATCAGATAGAGTCTTCTAGATGAACGCCTATTAAAAGAGCACTAAATGGCTGTAAATTATCATTCAAACGCTGTGCAAATTGTTACTTTTTTGGGGGGGTTAGGCATTTATAGATGTTAAAATCTCTTAGCAGAGAACGGTTTCAACCATTGGACCTCTTGGCTATGGACTCAGCACGCTTCCGCTGCGCCACTCTGTTGTAAACCACCCCAGATGGGACTCGAACCCACAATTCCTGGCTTAGGAGGCCAGTGCCTTATCCATTAGGCCACTGGGGCTGTTGTGGAGTGGGTGACTTGCCCTATTAATTCTTTCTCTCATTTAGGTAGCCATTAAAAAAAATCAGATAGAGTCTTCTAGATGAACGCCTATTGAAAGAGCACCAAGTAGCTGTATGTTTTTACTCACACACTGTGCACAATTTCACTTTTTGGAGGGGATTTGGCATGTATAGAAGTTAAAACCTCTCAGCAGAGGACGGTTTCGATCCATCGACCTCTGGGTTATGGGCCCAGCACGCTTCCGCTGCGCCACTCTGTTGTTAGTCACAACAGATGGGACTCAAACACACAATCCTTGGCTTAGGAGGCCAGTCCCTTATCCATTAGGCCACTGGGGCTGTTGTGGAGTGGCTGACTTGCCCTATTAATTCTTTCTCTCATTTAGGTAGCCATTAAAAAAAATCAGATAGAGTCTTCTAGATGAACGCCTGCTAAAAGAGCACTAAGTGGTTGTAAATTATCATTCAAACGCTGTGCAAGTTGTCCCTTTTTTGGGGGGGTTAGGCATGTATAGAAGTTGAAACCTCTTAGCAGAGGATGGTTTCGATCCATCGACCTCTGGGTTATGGGCCCAGCACGCTTCCGCTGCGCCACTCTGCTGTTAGTCACAACAGATGGGACTCAAACACACAATCCCTGGCTTAGGAGTCCAGTGCCTTATCCATTAGGCCACTGGGGCTGTTGTGGAGTGGGTGACTTGCCCTATTAATTCTTTCTCTCATTTAGGTAGCCATTAAAAAAAATCAGATAGTCTTCTAGATGAACGCCTATTGAAAGAGCACCACGTAGCTGTAGGTTTTTACTCACACGCTGTGCACAATTTCTCTTTTTGGAGGGGATTTGGCATGTATAGAAGTTAAAACCTCTTAGCAGAGGATGGTTTCGATCCATCGACCTCTGGGTTATGGGCCCAGCACGCTTCCGCTGCGCCACTCTGCTGTTAGTCACAACAGAGGGGTCTCAAACACACAATCCCTGGCTTAGGAGGTCAGTGCCTTATCCATTAGGCCACTGGGGCTGTTGTGGAGTGGCTGACTTGCCCTATTAATTATTTCTCTCATTTAGGTAGCCATTAAAAAACATCAGATAGAGTCTTCTAGATGAACGCCTATTAAAAGAGCACTAAGTGGCTGTAAATTATCATTCAAAGGCTGTGCAAGTTGTCACTTTTTTGGGGGGGTTAGGCATGTATAGAAGTTAAAACCTCTTAGCAGAGGATGGTTTCGATCCATCGACCTCTGGGTTAAGGGCCCAGCACGCTTCCGCTGCGCCACTCTGCTGTTTGTCACAACAGATGGGACTCAAACACACAATCCCTGGCTTAGGAGGCCAGTGCCTTATCCATTAGGCCACTGGGGCTTTTGTGGAGTGGCTGACTTGCCCTATTAATTCTTTCTCTCATTTAGGTAGCCATTAAAAAAAATCAGATAGAGTCTTCTAGATGAACGCCTATTAAAAGAGCACTAAATGGCTGTAAATTATCATTCAAACGCTGTGCAAATTGTTACTTTTTTGGGGGGGTTAGGCATTTATAGATGTTAAAATCTCTTAGCAGAGAATGGTTTCAACCATTGGACCTCTTGGCTATGGACTCAGCACGCTTCCGCTGCGCCACTCTGTTGTAAGCCACCCCAGATGGGACTCGAACCCACAATCCCTGGCTTAGGAGGCCAGTGCCTTATCCATTAGGCCACTGGGGCTGTTGTGGAGCGGGTGACTTGCCCTATTAATTCTTTCTCTCATTTAGGTAGCCATTAAAAAAAATCAGATAGTCTTCTAGATGAACGCCTATTGAAAGAGCACCACGTAGCTGTAGATTTTTACTCACACGCTGTGCACAATTTCACTTTTTGGAGGGGATTTGGCATGTATAGAAGTTAAAACCTCTTAGCAAAGGATGGTTTCGATCCATCGACCTCTGGGTTATGGGCCCAGCACGCTTCCGCTGCGCCACTCTGTTGTTAGTCACAACAGATGGGACTCAAACACACAATCCTTGGCTTAGGAGGCCAGTCCCTTATCCATTAGGCCACTGGGGCTGTTGTGGAGTGGCTGACTTGCCCTATTAATTCTTTCTCTCATTTAGGTAGCCATTAAAAAAAATCAGATAGAGTCTTCTAGATGAACGCCTGCTAGAAGAGCACTAAGTGGTTGTAAATTATCATTCAAACGCTGTGCAAGTTGTCCCTTTTTTGGGGGGGTTAGGCATGTATAGAAGTTGAAACCTCTTAGCAGAGGATGGTTTCGATCCATCGACCTCTGGGTTATGGGCCCAGCACGCTTCCGCTGCGCCACTCTGCTGTTAGTCACAACAGATGGGACTCAAACACACAATCCCTGGCTTAGGAGTCCAGTGCCTTATCCATTAGGCCACTGGGGCTGTTGTGGAGTGGGTGACTTGCCCTATTAATTCTTTCTCTCATTTAGGTAGCCATTAAAAAAAATCAGATAGAGTCTTCTAGATGAACGCCTGCTAAAAGAGCACCACGTAGCTGTAGGTTTTCAATCACACGCTGTGCACAATTCCACTTTTTGGAGGGGATTATGCATTTATAGAAGTTAAAACCTCTTAGCAGAGGATGGTTTCGATCCATCGACCTCTGGGTTATGGGCCCAGCACGCTTCCGCTGCGCCACTCTGCTGTTAGTCACAACAGATGGGACTCAAACACACAATTCTTGGCTTAGGAGGTCAGTGCCTTATCCATTAGGCCACTGGGGCTGTTGTGAAGTGGGTGACTTGCCCTATTAATTCTTTCTCTCATTTAGGTAGCCATTAAAAAAAACCATATAGTCTTCTAAATGAACGCCTATTGAAAGAGCACCACGTAGCTGTAGGTTTTTACTCACACGCTGTGCACAATTTCACTTTTTGGAGGGTTTTTGGCATGTATAGAAGTTAAAACCTCTTAGCAGAGGATGGTTTCGATCCATCGACCTCTGGGTTATGGGCCCAGCACGCTTCCGCTGCGCCACTCTGCTGTTAGTCACAACAGACGGGACTCAAACACACATTTCTTGGCTTAGGAGGCCAGTGCCTTATCCATTAGGCCACTGGGGCTGTTGTGGAGTGGGTGACTTGCCCTATTAATTCTTTCTCTCATTTAGGTAGCCATTAAAAAAAATCAGATAGAGTCTTCTAGATGAACGCCTATTAAAAGAGCACTAAGTGGCTGTAAATTATCATTCAAAAGCTGTGCAAGTTGTCCCTTTTTTTGGGGGGTTAGGCATGTATAGAAGTTAAAACCTCTTAGCAGAGTATGGTTTCGATCCATCGACCTCTGGGTTATGGTCCCAGCACGCTTCCGCTGCACCACTCTACTGTTAGGCACAACAGATGGGACTCAAACACACAATCCCTGGCTTAGGAGGCCAGTCCCTTATCCATTAGGCCACTGGGGCTGTTGTGGAGAGGCTGACTTGCCCTATTAATTCTTTCTCTCATTTAGGTAGCCATTAAAAAAAATCAGATAGAGTCTTCTAGATGAACGCCTGCTAAAAGAGCACCACGTAGCTGTAGGTTTTCAATCACACGCTGTGCACAATTCCACTTTTTGGAGGGTATTATGCATTTATAGAAGTTAAAACCTCTTAGCAGAGGATGGTTTCGATCCATCGACCTCTGGGTTATGGGCCCAGCACGCTTCCGCTGCGCCACTCTGCTGTTAGTCACAACAGATGGGACTCAAACACACAATTCTTGGCTTAGGAGGTCAGTGCCTTATCCATTAGGCCACTGGGGCTGTTGTGAAGTGGGTGACTTGCCCTATTAATTCTTTCTCTCATTTAGGTAGCCATTAAAAAAAACCATATAGTCTTCTAAATGAACGCCTATTGAAAGAGCACCACGTAGCTGTAGGTTTTTACTCACACGCTGTGCACAATTTCACTTTTTGGAGGGTTTTTGGCATGTATAGAAGTTAAAACCTCTTAGCAGAGGATGGTTTCGATCCATCGACCTCTGGGTTATGGGCCCAGCACGCTTCCGCTGCGCCACTCTGCTGTTAGTCACAACAGACGGGACTCAAACACACATTTCTTGGCTTAGGAGGCCAGTGCCTTATCCATTAGGCCACTGGGGCTGTTGTGGAGTGGGTGACTTGCCCTATTAATTCTTTCTCTCATTTAGGTAGCCATTAAAAAAAATCAGATAGAGTCTTCTAGATGAACGCCTATTAAAAGAGCACTAAGTGGCTGTAAATTATCATTCAAAAGCTGTGCAAGTTGTCCCTTTTTTTGGGGGGTTAGGCATGTATAGAAGTTAAAACCTCTTAGCAGAGTATGGTTTCGATCCATCGACCTCTGGGTTATGGTCCCAGCACGCTTCCGCTGCACCACTCTACTGTTAGGCACAACAGATGGGACTCAAACACACAATCCCTGGCTTAGGAGGCCAGTCCCTTATCCATTAGGCCACTGGGGCTGTTGTGGAGAGGCTGACTTGCCCTATTAATTCTTTCTCTCATTTAGGTAGCCATTAAAAAAAATCAGATAGAGTCTTCTAGATGAACGCCTGCTAAAAGAGCACTAAGTGGTTGTAAATTATCATTCAAACGCTGTGCAAGTTGTCCCTTTTTTGGGGGGGTTAGGCATGTATAGAAGTTAAAACCTCTTAGCAGAGGATGGTTTCGATCCATCGACCTCTGGGTTATGGGCCCAGCACGCTTCCGCTGCGCCACTCTGCTGTTAGTCACAACAGATGGGACTCAAACACACAATCCCTGGCTTAAGAGTCCAGTGCCTTATCCATTAGGCCACTGGGGCTGTTGTGGAGTGGGTGACTTGCCCTATTAATTCTTTCTCTCATTTAGGTAGCCATTAAAAAAAATCAGATAGAGTCTTCTAGATGAACGCCTGCTAAAAGAGCACCACGTAGCTGTAGGTTTTCACTCACACGCTGTGCACAATTCCACTTTTTGGAGGGGATTATGCATTTATAGAAGTTAAAACCTCTTAGCAGAGGATGGTTTCGATCCATCGACCTCTGGGTTATGGGCCCAGCACGCTTCCGCTGCGCCACTCTGCTGTTAGTCACAACAGATGGGACTCAAACACACAATTCTTGGCTTAGGAGGCCAGTGCCTTATCCATTAGGCCACTGGGGCTGTTGTGGAGTGGGTGACTTGCCCTATTAATTCTTTCTCTCATTTAGGTAGCCATTAAAAAAAATCAGATAGAGTCTTCTAGATGAACGCCTATTAAAAGAGCACTAAGTGGCTGTAGGTTTTTACTCACACGCTGTGCACAATTTCTCTTTTTGGAGGGGATTTGGCATGTATAGAAGTTAAAACCTCTTAGCAGAGGATGGTTTCGATCCATCGACCTCTGGGTTATGGGCCCAGCACGCTTCCGCTGCGCCACTCTGCTGTTAGTCACAACAGAGGGGTCTCAAACACACAATCCCTGGCTTAGGAGGTCAGTGCCTTATCCATTAGGCCACTGGGGCTGTTGTGGAGTGGCTGACTTGCCCTATTAATTATTTCTCTCATTTAGGTAGCCATTAAAAAACATCAGATAGAGTCTTCTAGATGAACGCCTATTAAAAGAGCACTAAGTGGCTGTAAATTATCATTCAAAGGCTGTGCAAGTTGTCACTTTTTTGGGGGGGTTAGGCATGTATAGAAGTTAAAACCTCTTAGCAGAGGATGGTTTCGATCCATCGACCTCTGGGTTATGGGCCCAGCACGCTTCCGCTGCGCCACTCTGCTGTTAGTCACAACAGATGGGACTCAAACACACAATCCCTGGCTTAGGAGGCCAGTGCCTTATCCATTAGGCCACTGGGGCTTTTGTGGAGTGGCTGACTTGCCCTATTAATTCTTTCTCTCATTTAGGTAGCCATTAAAAAAAATCAGATAGAGTCTTCTAGATGAACGCCTATTAAAAGAGCACTAAATGGCTGTAAATTATCATTCAAACGCTGTGCAAATTGTTACTTTTTTGGGGGGGTTAGGCATTTATAGATGTTAAAATCTCTTAGCAGAGAATGGTTTCAACCATTGGACCTCTTGGCTATGGACTCAGCACGCTTCCGCTGCGCCACTCTGTTGTAAGCCACCCCAGATGGGACTCGAAACCACAATCCCTGGCTTAGGAGGCCAGTGCCTTATCCATTAGGCCACTGGGGCTGTTGTGGAGCGGGTGACTTGCCCTATTAATTCTTTCTCTCATTTAGGTAGCCATTAAAAAAAATCAGATAGTCTTCTAGATGAACGCCTATTGAAAGAGCACCACGTAGCTGTAGATTTTTACTCACACGCTGTGCACAATTTCACTTTTTGGAGGGGATTTGGCATGTATAGAAGTTAAAACCTCTTAGCAGAGGATGGTTTCGATCCATCGACCTCTGGGTTATGGGCCCAGCACGCTTCCGCTGCGCAACTCTGCTGTTAGTCACAACAGATGGGACTCAAACACACAATCCTTGGCTTAGGAGGCCAGTCCCTTATCCATTAGGCCACTGGGGCTGTTGTGGAGTGGCTGACTTGCCCTATTAATTCTTTCTCTCATTTAGGTAGCCATTAAAAAAAATCAGATAGAGTCTTCTAGATGAACGCCTGCTAAAAGATCACTAAGTGGTTGTAAATTATCATTCAAACGCTGTGCAAGTTGTCCCTTTTTTGGGGGGGTTAGGCATATATAGAAGTTAAAACCTCTTAGCAGAGGATGGTTTCGATCCATCGACCTCTGGGTTATGGGCCCAGCACGCTTCCGCTGCGCCACTCTGCTGTTAGTCACAACAGATGGGACTCAAACACACAATCCCTGGCTTAGGAGTCCAGTGCCTTATCCATTAGGCCACTGTGGCTGTTGTGGAGTGGGTGACTTGCCCTATTAATTCTTTCTCTCATTTAGGTAGCCATTAAAAAAAATCAGATAGAGTCTTCTAGATGAACGCCTGCTAAAAGATCACTAAGTGGTTGTAAATTATCATTCAAATGCTGTGCAATTTGTCCCTTTTTTTGGGGGGGTTAGGCATGTATAGAAGTTAAAACCACTTAGCAGAGGATGGTTTCGATCCATCGACCTCTGGGTTATGGGCCCAGCACGCTTCCGCTGCGCCACTCTGCTGTTAGTCACAACAGATGGGACTCAAACACACAATCCCTGGCTTAGGAGTCCAGTGCCTTATCCATTAGGCCACTGGGGCTGTTGTGGAGTGGGTGACTTGCCCTATTAATTCTTTCTCTCATTTAGGTAGCCATTAAAAAAAATCAGATAGAGTCTTCTAGATGAACGCCTGTTAAAAGAGCACTAAGTGGCTGTAGGTTTTTACTCACACGCTGTGCACAATTTCACTTTTTGGAGGGGATTTGGCATGTATAGAAGTTAAAACCTCTTAGCAGAGGATGGTTTCGATCCATCGACCTCTGGGTTATGGGCCCAGCACGCTTCCGCTGCACCACTCTGCTGTTAGTCACAACAGATGGGACTCAAACACACAATCCTTGGCTTAGGAGGCCAGTCCCTTATCCATTAGGCCACTGGGGCTGTTGTGGAGTGGCTGACTTGCCCTATTAATTATTTCTCTCATTTAGGTAGCCATTAAAAAAAATCAGATAGAGTCTTCTAGATGAACGCCTATTAAAAGAGCACTAAGTGGCTGTAAATTATCATTCAAAGGCTGTGCAAGTTGTCACTTTTTTGGGGGGGTTAGGCATGTATAGAAGTTAAAACCTCTTAGCAGAGGATGGTTTCGATCCATCGACCTCTGGGTTATGGGCCCAGCACGCTTCCGCTGCGCCACTCTGTTGTAAGCCACCCCAGATGGGACTCGAACCCACAATCCCTGGCTTAGGAGGCCAGTGCCTATCCATTAGGCCACTGGGGCTGTTGTGGAGCGGGTGACTTGCCCTATTAATTCTTTCTCTCATTTAGGTAGCCATTAAAAAAAATCAGATAGTCTTCTAGATGAACGCCTATTGAAAGAGCACCACGTAGCTGTAGGTTTTTACTCACACGCTGTGCACAATTTCACTTTTTGGAGGGTTTTTGGCATGTATAGAAGTTAAAACCTCTTAGCAGAGGATGGTTTCGATCCATCGACCTCTGGGTTATGGGCCCAGCACGCTTCCGCTGCGCCACTCTGCTGTTAGTCACAACAGACGGGACTCAAACACACATTTCTTGGCTTAGGAGGCCAGTGACTTATCCATTAGGCCACTGGGGCTGTTGTGGAGTGGGTGACTTGCCCTATTAATTCTTTCTCTCATTTAGGTAGCCATTAAAAAAAATCAGATAGAGTCTTCTAGATGAACGCCTATTAAAAGAGCACTAAGTGGCTGTAAATTATCATTCAAAAGCTGTGCAAGTTGTCCCTTTTTTTGGGGGGTTAGGCATGTATAGAAGTTAAAACCTCTTAGCAGAGTATGGTTTCGATCCATCGACCTCTGGGTTATGGTCCCAGCACGCTTCCGCTGCACCACTCTACTGTTAGGCACAACAGATGGGACTCAAACACACAATCCCTGGCTTAGGAGGCCAGTGCCTTATCCATTAGGCCACTGGGGCTGTTGTGGAGTGGCTGACTTGCCCTATTAATTATTTCTCTCATTTAGGTAGCCATTAAAAAAAATCAGATAGAGTCTTCTAGATGAACGCCTATTAAAAGAGCACTAAGTGGCTATAAATTATCATTCAAAGGCTGTGCAAGTTGTCACTTTTTTGGGGGGGTTAGGCATGTATAGAAGTTAAAACCTCTTAGCAGAGGATGGTTTCGATCCATCGACCTCTGGGTTATGGGCCCAGCACGCTTCCGCTGCGCCACTCTGCTGTTAGGCACAACAGATGGGACTCAAACACACAATCCCTGGCTTAGGAGGCCAGTGCCTTATCCATTAGGCCACTGGGGCTTTTGTGGAGTGGCTGACTTGCCCTATTAATTCTTTCTCTCATTTAGGTAGCCATTAAAAAAAATCAGATAGAGTCTTCTAGATGAACGCCTATTAAAAGAGCACTAAATGGCTGTAAATTATCATTCAAACGCTGTGCAAATTGTTACTTTTTTGGGGGGGTTAGGCATTTATAGATGTTAAAATCTCTTAGCAGAGAACGGTTTCAACCATTGGACCTCTTGGCTATGGACTCAGCACGCTTCCGCTGCGCCACTCTGTTGTAAACCACCCCAGATGGGACTCGAACCCACAATCCCTGGCTTAGGAGGCCAGTGCCTTATCCATTAGGCCACTGGGGCTGTTGTGGAGTGGGTGACTTGCCCTATTAATTCTTTCTCTCATTTAGGTAGCCATTAAAAAAAATCAGATAGAGTCTTCTAGATGAACGCCTATTGAAAGAGCACCAAGTAGCTGTATGTTTTTACTCACACGCTGTGCACAATTTCACTTTTTGGAGGGGATTTGGCATGTATAGAAGTTAAAACCTCTCAGCAGAGGACGGTTTCGATCCATCGACCTCTGGGTTATGGGCCCAGCACGCTTCCGCTGCGCCACTCTGTTGTTAGTCACAACAGATGGGACTCAAACACACAATCCTTGGCTTAGGAGGCCAGTCCCTTATCCATTAGGCCACTGGGGCTGTTGTGGAGTGGCTGACTTGCCCTATTAATTCTTTCTCTCATTTAGGTAGCCATTAAAAAAAATCAGATAGAGTCTTCTAGATGAACGCCTGCTAAAAGAGCACTAAGTGGTTGTAAATTATCATTCAAACGCTGTGCAAGTTGTCCCTTTTTTGGGGGGGTTAGGCATGTATAGAAGTTGAAACCTCTTAGCAGAGGATGGTTTCGATCCATCGACCTCTGGGTTATGGGCCCAGCACGCTTCCGCTGCGCCACTCTGCTGTTAGTCACAACAGATGGGACTCAAACACACAATCCCTGGCTTAGGAGTCCAGTGCCTTATCCATTAGGCCACTGGGGCTGTTGTGGAGTGGGTGACTTGCCCTATTAATTCTTTCTCTCATTTAGGTAGCCATTAAAAAAAATCAGATAGTCTTCTAGATGAACGCCTATTGAAAGAGCACCACGTAGCTGTAGGTTTTTACTCACACGCTGTGCACAATTTCTCTTTTTGGAGGGGATTTGGCATGTATAGAAGTTAAAACCTCTTAGCAGAGGATGGTTTCGATCCATCGACCTCTGGGTTATGGGCCCAGCACGCTTCCGCTGCGCCACTCTGCTGTTAGTCACAACAGAGGGGTCTCAAACACACAATCCCTGGCTTAGGAGGTCAGTGCCTTATCCATTAGGCCACTGGGGCTGTTGTGGAGTGGCTGACTTGCCCTATTAATTATTTCTCTCATTTAGGTAGCCATTAAAAAACATCAGATAGAGTCTTCTAGATGAACGCCTATTAAAAGAGCACTAAGTGGCTGTAAATTATCATTCAAAGGCTGTGCAAGTTGTCACTTTTTTGGGGGGGTTAGGCATGTATAGAAGTTAAAACCTCTTAGCAGAGGATGGTTTCGATCCATCGACCTCTGGGTTAAGGGCCCAGCACGCTTCCGCTGCGCCACTCTGCTGTTTGTCACAACAGATGGGACTCAAACACACAATCCCTGGCTTAGGAGGCCAGTGCCTTATCCATTAGGCCACTGGGGCTTTTGTGGAGTGGCTGACTTGCCCTATTAATTCTTTCTCTCATTTAGGTAGCCATTAAAAAAAATCAGATAGAGTCTTCTAGATGAACGCCTATTAAAAGAGCACTAAATGGCTGTAAATTATCATTCAAACGCTGTGCAAATTGTTACTTTTTTGGGGGGGTTAGGCATTTATAGATGTTAAAATCTCTTAGCAGAGAATGGTTTCAACCATTGGACCTCTTGGCTATGGACTCAGCACGCTTCCGCTGCGCCACTCTGTTGTAAGCCACCCCAGATGGGACTCGAACCCACAATCCCTGGCTTAGGAGGCCAGTGCCTTATCCATTAGGCCACTGGGGCTGTTGTGGAGCGGGTGACTTGCCCTATTAATTCTTTCTCTCATTTAGGTAGCCATTAAAAAAAATCAGATAGTCTTCTAGATGAACGCCTATTGAAAGAGCACCACGTAGCTGTAGATTTTTACTCACACGCTGTGCACAATTTCACTTTTTGGAGGGGATTTGGCATGTATAGAAGTTAAAACCTCTTAGCAAAGGATGGTTTCGATCCATCGACCTCTGGGTTATGGGCCCAGCACGCTTCCGCTGCGCCACTCTGCTGTTAGTCACAACAGATGGGACTCAAACACACAATCCTTGGCTTAGGAGGCCAGTCCCTTATCCATTAGGCCACTGGGGCTGTTGTGGAGTGGCTGACTTGCCCTATTAATTCTTTCTCTCATTTAGGTAGCCATTAAAAAAAATCAGATAGAGTCTTCTAGATGAACGCCTGCTAAAAGATCACTAAGTGGTTGTAAATTATCATTCAAACGCTGTGCAAGTTGTCCCTTTTTTGGGGGGGTTAGGCATATATAGAAGTTAAAACCTCTTAGCAGAGGATGGTTTCGATCCATCGACCTCTGGGTTATGGGCCCAGCACGCTTCCGCTGCGCCACTCTGCTGTTAGTCACAACAGATGGGACTCAAACACACAATCCCTGGCTTAGGAGTCCAGTGCCTTTTCCATTAGGCCACTGGGGCTGTTGTGGAGTGGGTGACTTGCCCTATTAATTCTTTCTCTCATTTAGGTAGCCATTAAAAAAAATCAGATAGAGTCTTCTAGATGAACGCCTGCTAAAAGATTACTAAGTGGTTGTAAATTATCATTCAAATGCTGTGCAATTTGTCCCTTTTTTGGGGGGGGTTAGGCATGTATAGAAGTTAAAACCTCTTAGCAGAGGATGGTTTCGATCCATCGACCTCTGGGTTATGGGCCCAGCACGCTGCCGCTGCACCACTCTGCTGTTAGTCACAACAGATGGGACTCAAACACACAATCCCTGGCTTAGGAGTCCAGTGCCTTATCCATTAGGCCACTGGGGCTGTTGTGGAGTGGGTGACTTGCCCTATTAATTCTTTCTCTCATTTAGGTAGCCATTAAAAAAAATCAGATAGAGTCTTCTAGATGAACGCCTGTTAAAAGAGCACTAAGTGGCTGTAGGTTTTTACTCACACGCTGTGCACAATTTCACTTTTTGGAGGGGATTTGGCATGTATAGAAGTTAAAACCTCTCAGCAGAGGACGGTTTCGATCCATCGACCTCTGGGTTATGGGCCCAGCACGCTTCCGCTGCGCCACTCTGTTGTTAGTCACAACAGATGGGACTCAAACACACAATCCTTGGCTTAGGAGGCCAGTCCCTTATCCATTAGGCCACTGGGGCTGTTGTGGAGTGGCTGACTTGCCCTATTAATTCTTTCTCTCATTTAGGTAGCCATTAAAAAAAATCAGATAGAGTCTTCTAGATGAACGCCTGCTAGAAGAGCACTAAGTGGTTGTAAATTATCATTCAAACGCTGTGCAAGTTGTCCCTTTTTTGGGGGGGTTAGGCATGTATAGAAGTTAAAACCTCTTAGCAGAGGATGGTTTCGATCCATCGACCTCTGGGTTATGGGCCCAGCACGCTTCCGCTGCGCCACTCTGCTGTTAGTCACAACAGATGGGACTCAAACACACAATCCCTGGCTTAGGAGTCCAGTGCCTTATCCATTAGGCCACTGGGGCTGTTGTGGAGTGGGTGACTTGCCCTATTAATTCTTTCTCTCATTTAGGTAGCCATTAAAAAAAACCATATAGTCTTCTAAATGAACGCCTATTGAAAGAGCACCACGTAGCTGTAGGTTTTTACTCACACGCTGTGCACAATTTCACTTTTTGGAGGGTTTTTGGCATGTATAGAAGTTAAAACCACTTAGCAGAGGATGGTTTCGATCCATCGACCTCTGGGTTATGGGCCCAGCACGCTTCCGCTGCGCCACTCTGCTGTTAGTCACAACAGACGGGACTCAAACACACATTTCTTGGCTTAGGAGGCCAGTGCCTTATCCATTAGGCCACTGGGGCTGTTGTGGAGTGGGTGACTTGCCCTATTAATTCTTTCTCTCATTTAGGTAGCCATTAAAAAAAATCAGATAGAGTCTTCTAGATGAACGCCTATTAAAAGAGCACTAAGTGGCTGTAAATTATCATTCAAAAGCTGTGCAAGTTGTCCCTTTTTTTGGGGGGTTAGGCATGTATAGAAGTTAAAACCTCTTAGCAGAGTATGGTTTCGATCCATCGACCTCTGGGTTATGGTCCCAGCACGCTTCCGCTGCACCACTCTACTGTTAGGCACAACAGATGGGACTCAAACACACAATCCCTGGCTTAGGAGGCCAGTCCCTTATCCATTAGGCCACTGGGGCTGTTGTGGAGAGGCTGACTTGCCCTATTAATTCTTTCTCTCATTTAGGTAGCCATTAAAAAAAATCAGATAGAGTCTTCTAGATGAACGCCTGCTAAAAGAGCACTAAGTGGTTGTAAATTATCATTCAAACGCTGTGCAAGTTGTCCCTTTTTTGGGGGGGTTAGGCATGTATAGAAGTTAAAACCTCTTAGCAGAGGATGGTTTCGATCCATCGACCTCTGGGTTATGGGCCCAGCACGCTTCCGCTGCGCCACTCTGCTGTTAGTCACAACAGATGGGACTCAAACACACAATCCCTGGCTTAAGAGTCCAGTGCCTTATCCATTAGGCCACTGGGGCTGTTGTGGAGTGGGTGACTTGCCCTATTAATTCTTTCTCTCATTTAGGTAGCCATTAAAAAAAATCAGATAGAGTCTTCTAGATGAACGCCTGCTAAAAGAGCACCACGTAGCTGTAGGTTTTCACTCACACGCTGTGCACAATTCCACTTTTTGGAGGGGATTATGCATTTATAGAAGTTAAAACCTCTTAGCAGAGGATGGTTTCGATCCATCGACCTCTGGGTTATGGGCCCAGCACGCTTCCGCTGCGCCACTCTGCTGTTAGTCACAACAGATGGGACTCAAACACACAATTCTTGGCTTAGGAGGCCAGTGCCTTATCCATTAGGCCACTGGGGCTGTTGTGGAGTGGGTGACTTGCCCTATTAATTCTTTCTCTCATTTAGGTAGCCATTAAAAAAAATCAGATAGAGTCTTCTAGATGAACGCCTATTAAAAGAGCACTAAGTGGCTGTAGGTTTTTACTCACACGCTGTGCACAATTTCTCTTTTTGGAGGGGATTTGGCATGTATAGAAGTTAAAACCTCTTAGCAGAGGATGGTTTCGATCCATCTTTTGGAGGGGATTTGGCATGTATAGAAGTTAAAACCTCTTAGCAGAGGATGGTTTCGATCCATCGACCTCTGGGTTATGGGCCCAGCACGCTGCCGCTGCGCCACTCTGCTGTTAGTCACAACAGAGGGGTCTCAAACACACAATCCCTGGCTTAGGAGGTCAGTGCCTTATCCATTAGGCCACTGGGGCTGTTGTGGAGTGGCTGACTTGCCCTATTAATTATTTCTCTCATTTAGGTAGCCATTAAAAAACATCAGATAGAGTCTTCTAGATGAACGCCTATTAAAAGAGCACTAAGTGGCTGTAAATTATCATTCAAAGGCTGTGCAAGTTGTCACTTTTTTGGGGGGGTTAGGCATGTATAGAAGTTAAAACCTCTTAGCAGAGGATGGTTTCGATCCATCGACCTCTGGGTTATGGGCCCAGCACGCTTCCGCTGCGCCACTCTGCTGTTAGTCACAACAGATGGGACTCAAACACACAATCCCTGGCTTAGGAGGCCAGTGCCTTATCCATTAGGCCACTGGGGCTTTTGTGGAGTGGCTGACTTGCCCTATTAATTCTTTCTCTCATTTAGGTAGCCATTAAAAAAAATCAGATAGAGTCTTCTAGATGAACGCCTATTAAAAGAGCACTAAATGGCTGTAAATTATCATTCAAACGCTGTGCAAATTGTTACTTTTTTGGGGGGGTTAGGCATTTATAGATGTTAAAATCTCTTAGCAGAGAATGGTTTCAACCATTGGACCTCTTGGCTATGGACTCAGCACGCTTCCGCTGCGCCACTCTGTTGTAAGCCACCCCAGATGGGACTCGAAACCACAATCCCTGGCTTAGGAGGCCAGTGCCTTATCCATTAGGCCACTGGGGCTGTTGCGGAGCGGGTGACTTGCCCTATTAATTCTTTCTCTCATTTAGGTAGCCATTAAAAAAAATCAGATAGTCTTCTAGATGAACGCCTATTGAAAGAGCACCACGTAGCTGTAGATTTTTACTCACACGCTGTGCACAATTTCACTTTTTGGAGGGGATTTGGCATGTATAGAAGTTAAAACCTCTTAGCAGAGGATGGTTTCGATCCATCGACCTCTGGGTTATGGGCCCAGCACGCTTCCGCTGCGCCACTCTGCTGTTAGTCACAACAGATGGGACTCAAACACACAATCCTTGGCTTAGGAGGCCAGTCCCTTATCCATTAGGCCACTGGGGCTGTTGTGGAGTGGCTGACTTGCCCTATTAATTCTTTCTCTCATTTAGGTAGCCATTAAAAAAAATCAGATAGAGTCTTCTAGATGAACGCCTGCTAAAAGATCACTAAGTGGTTGTAAATTATCATTCAAACGCTGTGCAAGTTGTCCCTTTTTTGGGGGGGTTAGGCATATATAGAAGTTAAAACCTCTTAGCAGAGGATGGTTTCGATCCATCGACCTCTGGGTTATGGGCCCAGCACGCTTCCGCTGCGCCACTCTGCTGTTAGTCACAACAGATGGGACTCAAACACACAATCCCTGGCTTAGGAGTCCAGTGCCTTATCCATTAGGCCACTGTGGCTGTTGTGGAG
>NC_136739.1:6665000-6682500 GCF_936440315.1 Barbus barbus
CCGCTGCGCCACTCTGTTGTAAGCCACCCCAGATGGGACTCGAACCCACAATCCCTGGCTTAGGAGGCCAGTGCCTTATCCATTAGGCCACTGGGGCTGTTGTGGAGTGGGTGACTTTCCCTATTAATTCTTTCTCTCATTTAGGTAGCCATTAAAAAAAATCAGATAGAGTCTTCTAGATGAACGCGTATTGAAAGAGCACCAAGTAGCTGTATGTTTTTACTCACACGCTGTGCACAATTTCACTTTTTGGAGGGGATTTGGCATGTATAGAAGTTAAAACCTCACAGCAGAGGACGGTTTCGATCCATCGACCTCTGGGTTATGGGCCCAGCACGCTTCCGCTGCGCCACTCTGTTGTTAGTCACAACAGATGGGACTCAAACACACAATCCTTGGCTTAGGAGGCCAGTCCCTTATCCATTAGGCCACTGGGGCTGTTGTGGAGTGGCTGACTTGCCCTATTAATTCTTTCTCTCATTTAGGTAGCCATTAAAAAAAATCAGATAGAGTCTTCTAGATGAACGCCTGCTAAAAGAGCACTAAGTGGTTGTAAATTATCATTCAAACGCTGTGCAAGTTGTCCCTTTTTTGGGGGGGTTAGGCATGTATAGAAGTTGAAACCTCTTAGCAGAGGATGGTTTCGATCCATCGACCTCTGGGTTATGGGCCCAGCACGCTTCCGCTGCGCCACTCTGCTGTTAGTCACAACAGATGGGACTCAAACACACAATCCCTGGCTTAGGAGTCCAGTGCCTTATCCATTAGGCCACTGGGGCTGTTGTGGAGTGGGTGACTTGCCCTATTAATTCTTTCTCTCATTTAGGTAGCCATTAAAAAAAATCAGATAGTCTTCTAGATGAACGCCTATTGAAAGAGCACCACGTAGCTGTAGGTTTTTACTCACACGCTGTGCACAATTTCTCTTTTTGGAGGGGATTTGGCATGTATAGAAGTTAAAACCTCTTAGCAGAGGATGGTTTCGATCCATCGACCTCTGGGTTATGGGCCCAGCACGCTTCCGCTGCGCCACTCTGCTGTTAGTCACAACAGAGGGGTCTCAAACACACAATCCCTGGCTTAGGAGGTCAGTGCCTTATCCATTAGGCCACTGGGGCTGTTGTGGAGTGGCTGACTTGCCCTATTAATTATTTCTCTCATTTAGGTAGCCATTAAAAAACATCAGATAGAGTCTTCTAGATGAACGCCTATTAAAAGAGCACTAAGTGGCTGTAAATTATCATTCAAAGGCTGTGCAAGTTGTCACTTTTTTGGGGGGGTTAGGCATGTATAGAAGTTAAAACCTCTTAGCAGAGGATGGTTTCGATCCATCGACCTCTGGGTTATGGGCCCAGCACGCTTCCGCTGCGCCACTCTGCTGTTAGTCACAACAGATGGGACTCAAACACACAATCCCTGGCTTAGGAGGCCAGTGCCTTATCCATTAGGCCACTGGGGCTTTTGTGGAGTGGCTGACTTGCCCTATTAATTCTTTCTCTCATTTAGGTAGCCATTAAAAAAAATCAGATAGAGTCTTCTAGATGAACGCCTATTAAAAGAGCACTAAATGGCTGTAAATTATCATTCAAACGCTGTGCAAATTGTTACTTTTTTGGGGGGGTTAGGCATTTATAGATGTTAAAATCTCTTAGCAGAGAATGGTTTCAACCATTGGACCTCTTGGCTATGGACTCAGCACGCTTCCGCTGCGCCACTCTGTTGTAAGCCACCCCAGATGGGACTCGAACCCACAATCCCTGGCTTAGGAGGCCAGTGCCTTATCCATTAGGCCACTGGGGCTGTTGTGGAGCGGGTGACTTGCCCTATTAATTCTTTCTCTCATTTAGGTAGCCATTAAAAAAAATCAGATAGTCTTCTAGATGAACGCCTATTGAAAGAGCACCACGTAGCTGTAGATTTTTACTCACACGCTGTGCACAATTTCACTTTTTGGAGGGGATTTGGCATGTATAGAAGTTAAAACCTCTTAGCAGAGGATGGTTTCGATCCATCGACCTCTGGGTTATGGGCCCAGCACGCTTCCGCTGCGCCACTCTGCTGTTAGTCACAACAGATGGGACTCAAACACACAATCCTTGGCTTAGGAGGCCAGTCCCTTATCCATTAGGCCACTGGGGCTGTTGTGGAGTGGCTGACTTGCCCTATTAATTCTTTCTCTCATTTAGGTAGCCATTAAAAAAAATCAGATAGAGTCTTCTAGATGAACGCCTGCTAAAAGATCACTAAGTGGTTGTAAATTATCATTCAAACGCTGTGCAAGTTGTCCCTTTTTTGGGGGGGTTAGGCATATATAGAAGTTAAAACCTCTTAGCAGAGGATGGTTTCGATCCATCGACCTCTGGGTTATGGGCCCAGCACGCTTCCGCTGCGCCACTCTGCTGTTAGTCACAACAGATGGGACTCAAACACACAATCCCTGGCTTAGGAGTCCAGTGCCTTATCCATTAGGCCACTGGGGCTGTTGTGGAGTGGGTGACTTGCCCTATTAATTCTTTCTCTCATTTAGGTAGCCATTAAAAAAAATCAGATAGAGTCTTCTAGATGAACGCCTGCTAAAAGATCACTAAGTGGTTGTAAATTATCATTCAAATGCTGTGCAATTTGTCCCTTTTTTTGGGGGGGTTAGGCATGTATAGAAGTTAAAACCTCTTAGCAGAGGATGGTTTCGATCCATCGACCTCTGGGTTATGGGCCCAGCACGCTTCCGCTGCGCCACTCTGCTGTTAGTCACAACAGATGGGACTCAAACACACAATCCCTGGCTTAGGAGGCCAGTGCCTTATCCATTAGGCCACTGGGGCTTTTGTGGAGTGGCTGACTTGCCCTATTAATTCTTTCTCTCATTTAGGTAGCCATTAAAAAAAATCAGATAGAGTCTTCTAGATGAACGCCTATTAAAAGAGCACTAAATGGCTGTAAATTATCATTCAAACGCTGTGCAAATTGTTACTTTTTTGGGGGGGTTAGGCATTTATAGATGTTAAAATCTCTTAGCAGAGAATGGTTTCAACCATTGGACCTCTTGGCTATGGACTCAGCACGCTTCCGCTGCGCCACTCTGTTGTAAGCCACCCCAGATGGGACTCGAACCCACAATCCCTGGCTTAGGAGGCCAGTGCCTTATCCATTAGGCCACTGGGGCTGTTGTGGAGCGGGTGACTTGCCCTATTAATTCTTTCTCTCATTTAGGTAGCCATTAAAAAAAATCAGATAGTCTTCTAGATGAACGCCTATTGAAAGAGCACCACGTAGCTGTAGATTTTTACTCACACGCTGTGCACAATTTCACTTTTTGGAGGGGATTTGGCATGTATAGAAGTTAAAACCTCTTAGCAGAGGATGGTTTCGATCCATCGACCTCTGGGTTATGGGCCCAGCACGCTTCCGCTGCGCCACTCTGCTGTTAGTCACAACAGATGGGACTCAAACACACAATCCTTGGCTTAGGAGGCCAGTCCCTTATCCATTAGGCCACTGGGGCTGTTGTGGAGTGGCTGACTTGCCCTATTAATTCTTTCTCTCATTTAGGTAGCCATTAAAAAAAATCAGATAGAGTCTTCTAGATGAACGCCTGCTAAAAGATCACTAAGTGGTTGTAAATTATCATTCAAACGCTGTGCAAGTTGTCCCTTTTTTGGGGGGGTTAGGCATATATAGAAGTTAAAACCTCTTAGCAGAGGATGGTTTCGATCCATCGACCTCTGGGTTATGGGCCCAGCACGCTTCCGCTGCGCCACTCTGCTGTTAGTCACAACAGATGGGACTCAAACACACAATCCCTGGCTTAGGAGTCCAGTGCCTTATCCATTAGGCCACTGGGGCTGTTGTGGAGTGGGTGACTTGCCCTATTAATTCTTTCTCTCATTTAGGTAGCCATTAAAAAAAATCAGATAGAGTCTTCTAGATGAACGCCTATTAAAAGAGCACTAAGTGGCTGTAAATTATCATTCAAAAGCTGTGCAAGTTGTCCCTTTTTTTGGGGGGTTAGGCATGTATAGAAGTTAAAACCTCTTAGCAGAGTATGGTTTCGATCCATCGACCTCTGGGTTATGGTCCCAGCACGCTTCCGCTGCACCACTCTACTGTTAGGCACAACAGATGGGACTCAAACACACAATCCCTGGCTTAGGAGGCCAGTGCCTTATCCATTAGGCCACTGGGGCTGTTGTGGAGTGGCTGACTTGCCCTATTAATTATTTCTCTCATTTAGGTAGCCATTAAAAAAAATCAGATAGAGTCTTCTAGATGAACGCCTATTAAAAGAGCACTAAGTGGCTATAAATTATCATTCAAAGGCTGTGCAAGTTGTCACTTTTTTGGAGGGGGTTAGGCATGTATAGAAGTTAAAACCTCTTAGCAGAGGATGGTTTCGATCCATCGACCTCTGGGTTATGGGCCCAGCACGCTTCCGCTGCGCCACTCTGCTGTTAGTCACAACAGATGGGACTCAAACACACAATCCCTGGCTTAGGAGTCCAGTGCCTTATCCATTAGGCCACTGGGGCTGTTGTGGAGTGGGTGACTTGCCCTATTAATTCTTTCTCTCATTTAGGTAGCCATTAAAAAAAATCAGATAGAGTCTTCTAGATGAACGCCTGCTAAAAGATCACTAAGTGGTTGTAAATTATCATTCAAATGCTGTGCAATTTGTCCCTTTTTTTGGGGGGGTTAGGCATGTATAGAAGTTAAAACCTCTTAGCAGAGGATGGTTTCGATCCATCGACCTCTGGGTTATGGGCCCAGCACGCTTCCGCTGCGCCACTCTGCTGTTAGTCACAACAGATGGGACTCAAACACACAATCCCTGGCTTAGGAGGCCAGTGCCTTATCCATTAGGCCACTGGGGCTTTTGTGGAGTGGCTGACTTGCCCTATTAATTCTTTCTCTCATTTAGGTAGCCATTAAAAAAAATCAGATAGAGTCTTCTAGATGAACGCCTATTAAAAGAGCACTAAATGGCTGTAAATTATCATTCAAACGCTGTGCAAATTGTTACTTTTTTGGGGGGGTTAGGCATTTATAGATGTTAAAATCTCTTAGCAGAGAATGGTTTCAACCATTGGACCTCTTGGCTATGGACTCAGCACGCTTCCGCTGCGCCACTCTGTTGTAAGCCACCCCAGATGGGACTCGAAACCACAATCCCTGGCTTAGGAGGCCAGTGCCTTATCCATTAGGCCACTGGGGCTGTTGCGGAGCGGGTGACTTGCCCTATTAATTCTTTCTCTCATTTAGGTAGCCATTAAAAAAAATCAGATAGTCTTCTAGATGAACGCCTATTGAAAGAGCACCACGTAGCTGTAGATTTTTACTCACACGCTGTGCACAATTTCACTTTTTGGAGGGGATTTGGCATGTATAGAAGTTAAAACCTCTTAGCAGAGGATGGTTTCGATCCATCGACCTCTGGGTTATGGGCCCAGCACGCTTCCGCTGCGCCACTCTGCTGTTAGTCACAACAGATGGGACTCAAACACACAATCCTTGGCTTAGGAGGCCAGTCCCTTATCCATTAGGCCACTGGGGCTGTTGTGGAGTGGCTGACTTGCCCTATTAATTCTTTCTCTCATTTAGGTAGCCATTAAAAAAAATCAGATAGAGTCTTCTAGATGAACGCCTGCTAAAAGATCACTAAGTGGTTGTAAATTATCATTCAAACGCTGTGCAAGTTGTCCCTTTTTTGGGGGGGTTAGGCATATATAGAAGTTAAAACCTCTTAGCAGAGGATGGTTTCGATCCATCGACCTCTGGGTTATGGGCCCAGCACGCTTCCGCTGCGCCACTCTGCTGTTAGTCACAACAGATGGGACTCAAACACACAATCCCTGGCTTAGGAGTCCAGTGGCTTATCCATTAGGCCACTGTGGCTGTTGTGGAGTGGGTGACTTGCCCTATTAATTCTTTCTCTCATTTAGGTAGCCATTAAAAAAAATCAGATAGAGTCTTCTAGATGAACGCCTGCTAAAAGAGCACTAAGTGGTTGTAAATTATCATTCAAATGCTGTGCAAGTTGTCCCTTTTTTGGGGGGGTTAGGCATGTATAGAAGTTGAAACCTCTTAGCAGAGGATGGTTTCGATCCATCGACCTCTGGGTTATGGGCCCAGCACGCTTCCGCTGCGCCACTCTGCTGTTAGTCACAACAGATGGGACTCAAACACACAATCCCTGGCTTAGGAGTCCAGTGCCTTATCCATTAGGCCACTGGGGCTGTTGTGGAGTGGGTGACTTGCCCTATTAATTCTTTCTCTCATTTAGGTAGCCATTAAAAAAAATCAGATAGAGTCTTCTAGATGAACGCCTGCTAAAAGAGCACCACGTAGCTGTAGGTTTTCAATCACACGCTGTGCACAATTCCACTTTTTGGAGGGGATTATGCATTTATAGAAGTTAAAACCTCTTAGCAGAGGATGGTTTCGATCCATCGACCTCTGGGTTATGGGCCCAGCACGCTTCCGCTGCGCCACTCTGCTGTTAGTCACAACAGATGGGACTCAAACACACAATTCTTGGCTTAGGAGGTCAGTGCCTTATCCATTAGGCCACTGGGGCTGTTGTGAAGTGGGTGACTTGCCCTATTAATTCTTTCTCTCATTTAGGTAGCCATTAAAAAAAACCATATAGTCTTCTAAATGAACGCCTATTGAAAGAGCACCACGTAGCTGTAGGTTTTTACTCACACGCTGTGCACAATTTCACTTTTTGGAGGGGATTAGGCATGTATAGAAGTTAAAACCTCTTAGCAGAGGATGGTTTCGATCCATCGACCTCTGGGTTATGGGCCCAGCACGCTTCCGCTGCGCCACTCTGCTGTTAGTCACAACAGATGGGACTCAAACACACAATCCCTGGCTTAGGAGGCCAGTGCCTTATCCATTAGGCCACTGGGGCTGTTGTGGAGTGGCTGACTTGCCCTATTAATTCTTTCTCTCATTTAGGTAGCCATTAAAAAAAATCAGATAGAGTCTTCTAGATGAACGCCTGCTAAAAGAGCACTAAGTGGTTGTAAATTATCATTCAAACGCTGTGCAAGTTGTCCCTTTTTTGGGGGGGTTAGGCATTTATAGATGTTAAAATCTCTTAGCAGAGAATGGTTTCAACCATTCGACCTCTGGGTTATGGACTCAGCACGCTTCCGCTGCACCACTCTGATGTAAGCCACCCCAGATGGGACTCGAACCCACAATCCCTGGCTTAGGAGGCCAGTGCCTTATCCATTAGGCCACTGGGGCTGTTGTGAAGTGGGTGACTTGCCCTATTAATTCTTTCTCTCATTTAGGTAGCCATTAAAAAAAACCATATAGTCTTCTAAATGAACACCTATTGAAAGAGCACCACGTAGCTGTAGGTTTTCACTCATACGCAGTGCACAATTCCACTTTTTGGAGGGGATTATGCATTTATAGAAATTAAAATCTCTTAGCAGAGGATGGTTTCGATCCATCGACCTCTGGGTTATGGGCCCAGCACGCTTCCGCTGCGCCACTCTGCTGTTAGTCAAAACAGATGGGACTCAAACACACAATCCCTGGTTTAGGAGGCCAGTGCCTTATCCATTAGGCCACTGGGGCTGTTGTGGAGTGGCTGACTTGCCCTATTAATTATTTCTCTCATTTAGGTAGCCATTAAAAAAAATCAGATAGAGTCTTCTAGATGAACGCCTATTAAAAGAGCACTAAGTGGCTGTAAATTATCATTCAAAGGCTGTGCAAGTTGTCACTTTTTGGGGGGGTTAGGCATGTATAGAAGTTAAAACCTCTTAGCAGAGGATGGTTTCGATCCATCGACCTCTGGGTTATGGGCCCAGCACGCTTCCGCTGCGCCACTCTGTTGTAAGCCACCCCAGATGGGACTCGAACCCACAATCCCTGGCTTAGGAGGCCAGTGCCTTATCCATTAGGCCACTGGGGCTGTTGTGGAGCGGGTGACTTGCCCTATTAATTCTTTCTCTCATTTAGGTAGCCATTAAAAAAAATCAGATAGTCTTCTAGATGAACGCCTATTGAAAGAGCACCACGTAGCTGTAGGTTTTTACTCACACGCTGTGCACAATTTCACTTTTTGGAGGGTTTTTGGCATGTATAGAAGTTAAAACCTCTTAGCAGAGGATGGTTTCGATCCATCGACCTCTGGGTTATGGGCCCAGCACGCTTCCGCTGCGCCACTCTGCTGTTAGTCACAACAGACGGGACTCAAACACACATTTCTTGGCTTAGGAGGCCAGTGCCTTATCCATTAGGCCACTGGGGCTGTTGTGGAGTGGGTGACTTGCCCTATTAATTCTTTCTCTCATTTAGGTAGCCATTAAAAAAAATCAGATAGAGTCTTCTAGATGAACGCCTATTGAAAGAGCACCACGTAGCTGTAGGTTTTTACTCACACGCTGTGCACAATTTCACTTTTTGGAGGGTTTTTGGCATGTATAGAAGTTAAAACCTCTTAGCAGAGGATGGTTTCGATCCATCGACCTCTGGGTTATGGGCCCAGCACGCTTCCGCTGCGCCACTCTGCTGTTAGTCACAACAGACGGGACTCAAACACACATTTCTTGGCTTAGGAGGCCAGTGCCTTATCCATTAGGCCACTGGGGCTGTTGTGGAGTGGGTGACTTGCCCTATTAATTCTTTCTCTCATTTAGGTAGCCATTAAAAAAAATCAGATAGAGTCTTCTAGATGAACGCCTATTAAAAGAGCACTAAGTGGCTGTAAATTATCATTCAAAAGCTGTGCAAGTTGTCCCTTTTTTTGGGGGGTTAGGCATGTATAGAAGTTAAAACCTCTTAGCAGAGTATGGTTTCGATCCATCGACCTCTGGGTTATGGTCCCAGCACGCTTCCGCTGCACCACTCTACTGTTAGGCACAACAGATGGGACTCAAACACACAATCCCTGGCTTAGGAGTCCAGTGCCTTATCCATTAGGCCACTGGGGCTGTTGTGGAGTGGGTGACTTGCCCTATTAATTCTTTCTCTCATTTAGGTAGCCATTAAAAAAAATCAGATAGAGTCTTCTAGATGAACGCCTGCTAAAAGATCACTAAGTGGTTGTAAATTATCATTCAAATGCTGTGCAATTTGTCCCTTTTTTTGGGGGGGTTAGGCATGTATAGAAGTTAAAACCTCTTAGCAGAGGATGGTTTCGATCCATCGACCTCTGGGTTATGGGCCCAGCACGCTTCCGCTGCGCCACTCTGCTGTTAGTCACAACAGATGGGACTCAAACACACAATCCCTGGCTTAGGAGGCCAGTGCCTTATCCATTAGGCCACTGGGGCTTTTGTGGAGTGGCTGACTTGCCCTATTAATTCTTTCTCTCATTTAGGTAGCCATTAAAAAAAATCAGATAGAGTCTTCTAGATGAACGCCTATTAAAAGAGCACTAAATGGCTGTAAATTATCATTCAAACGCTGTGCAAATTGTTACTTTTTTGGGGGGGTTAGGCATTTATAGATGTTAAAATCTCTTAGCAGAGAATGGTTTCAACCATTGGACCTCTTGGCTATGGACTCAGCACGCTTCCGCTGCGCCACTCTGTTGTAAGCCACCCCAGATGGGACTCGAAACCACAATCCCTGGCTTAGGAGGCCAGTGCCTTATCCATTAGGCCACTGGGGCTGTTGTGGAGTGGGTGACTTGCCCTATTAATTCTTTCTCTCATTTAGGTAGCCATTAAAAAAAATCAGATAGAGTCTTCTAGATGAACGCCTGTTAAAAGAGCACTAAGTGGCTGTAGGTTTTTACTCACACGCTGTGCACAATTTCACTTTTTGGAGGGGATTTGGCATGTATAGAAGTTAAAACCTCTCAGCAGAGGACGGTTTCGATCCATCGACCTCTGGGTTATGGGCCCAGCACGCTTCCGCTGCGCCACTCTGTTGTTAGTCACAACAGATGGGACTCAAACACACAATCCTTGGCTTAGGAGGCCAGTCCCTTATCCATTAGGCCACTGGGGCTGTTGTGGAGTGGCTGACTTGCCCTATTAATTCTTTCTCTCATTTAGGTAGCCATTAAAAAAAATCAGATAGAGTCTTCTAGATGAACGCCTGCTAAAAGAGCACTAAGTGGTTGTAAATTATCATTCAAACGCTGTGCAAGTTGTCCCTTTTTTGGGGGGGTTAGGCATGTATAGAAGTTGAAACCTCTTAGCAGAGGATGGTTTCGATCCATCGACCTCTGGGTTATGGGCCCAGCACGCTTCCGCTGCGCCACTCTGCTGTTAGTCACAACAGATGGGACTCAAACTCACAATCCCTGGCTTAGGAGTCCAGTGCCTTATCCATTAGGCCACTGGGGCTGTTGTGGAGTGGGTGACTTGCCCTATTAATTCTTTCTCTCATTTAGGTAGCCATTAAAAAAAATCAGATAGAGTCTTCTAGATGAACGCCTGCTAAAAGAGCACCACGTAGCTGTAGGTTTTCAATCACACGCTGTGCACAATTCCACTTTTTGGAGGGGATTATGCATTTATAGAAGTTAAAACCTCTTAGCAGAGGATGGTTTCGATCCATCGACCTCTGGGTTATGGGCCCAGCACGCTTCCGCTGCGCCACTCTGCTGTTAGTCACAACAGATGGGACTCAAACACACAATTCTTGGCTTAGGAGGTCAGTGCCTTATCCATTAGGCCACTGGGGCTGTTGTGAAGTGGGTGACTTGCCCTATTAATTCTTTCTCTCATTTAGGTAGCCATTAAAAAAAACCATATAGTCTTCTAAATGAACGCCTATTGAAAGAGCACCACGTAGCTGTAGGTTTTTACTCACACGCTGTGCACAATTTCACTTTTTGGAGGGGATTAGGCATGTATAGAAGTTAAAACCTCTTAGCAGAGGATGGTTTCGATCCATCGACCTCTGGGTTATGGGCCCAGCACGCTTCCGCTGCACCACTCTGCTGTTAGTCACAACAGATGGGACTCAAACACACAATCCCTGGCTTAGGAGGCCAGTGCCTTATCCATTAGGCCACTGGGGCTGTTGTGGAGTGGCTGACTTGCCCTATTAATTCTTTCTCTCATTTAGGTAGCCATTAAAAAAAATCAGATAGAGTCTTCTAGATGAACGCCTGCTAAAAGAGCACTAAGTGGTTGTAAATTATCATTCAAACGCTGTGCAAGTTGTCCCTTTTTTGGGGGGGTTAGGCATTTATAGATGTTAAAATCTCTTAGCAGAGAATGGTTTCAACCATTCGACCTCTGGGTTATGGACTCAGCACGCTTCCGCTGCACCACTCTGATGTAAGCCACCCCAGATGGGACTCGAACCCACAATCCCTGGCTTAGGAGGCCAGTGCCTTATCCATTAGGCCACTGGGGCTGTTGTGAAGTGGGTGACTTGCCCTATTAATTCTTTCTCTCATTTAGGTAGCCATTAAAAAAAACCATATAGTCTTCTAAATGAACACCTATTGAAAGAGCACCACGTAGCTGTAGGTTTTCACTCATACGCAGTGCACAATTCCACTTTTTGGAGGGGATTATGCATTTATAGAAATTAAAACCTCTTAGCAGAGGATGGTTTCGATCCATCGACCTCTGGGTTATGGGCCCAGCACGCTTCCGCTGCGCCACTCTGCTGTTAGTCACAACAGATGGGACTCAAACACACAATTCTTGGCTTAGGAGGCCAGTGCCTTATCCATTAGGCCACTGGGGCTGTTGTGGAGTGGGTGACTTGCCCTATTAATTCTTTCTCTCATTTAGGTAGCCATTAAAAAAAATCAGATAGAGTCTTCTAGATGAACGCCTATTAAAAGAGCACTAAGTGGCTGTAAATTATCATTCAAAAGCTGTGCAAGTTGTCCCTTTTTTTGGGGGGGTTAGGCATGTATAGAAGTTAAAACCTCTTAGCAGAGGATGGTTTCGATCCATCGACCTCTGGGTTATGGGCCCAGCACGCTTCCGCTGCGCCACTCTGCTGTTAGTCACAACAGATGGGACTCAAACACACAATCCCTGGCTTAGGAGGCCAGTGCCTTATCCATTAGGCCACTGGGGCTTTTGTGGAGTGGCTGACTTGCCCTATTAATTCTTTCTCTCATTTAGGTAGCCATTAAAAAAAATCAGATAGAGTCTTCTAGATGAACGCCTATTAAAAGAGCACTAAATGGCTGTAAATTATCATTCAAACGCTGTGCAAATTGTTACTTTTTTGGGGGGGTTAGGCATTTATAGATGTTAAAATCTCTTAGCAGAGAATGGTTTCAACCATTGGACCTCTTGGCTATGGACTCAGCACGCTTCCGCTGCGCCACTCTGTTGTAAGCCACCCCAGATGGGACTCGAACCCACAATCCCTGGCTTAGGAGGCCAGTGCCTTATCCATTAGGCCACTGGGGCTGTTGTGGAGCGGGTGACTTGCCCTATTAATTCTTTCTCTCATTTAGGTAGCCATTAAAAAAAATCAGATAGTCTTCTAGATGAACGCCTATTGAAAGAGCACCACGTAGCTGTAGATTTTTACTCACACGCTGTGCACAATTTCACTTTTTGGAGGGGATTTGGCATGTATAGAAGTTAAAACCTCTTAGCAGAGGATGGTTTCGATCCATCGACCTCTGGGTTATGGGCCCAGCACGCTTCCGCTGCGCCACTCTGCTGTTAGTCACAACAGATGGGACTCAAACACACAATCCTTGGCTTAGGAGGCCAGTCCCTTATCCATTAGGCCACTGGGGCTGTTGTGGAGTGGCTGACTTGCCCTATTAATTCTTTCTCTCATTTAGGTAGCCATTAAAAAAAATCAGATAGAGTCTTCTAGATGAACGCCTGCTAAAAGATCACTAAGTGGTTGTAAATTATCATTCAAACGCTGTGCAAGTTGTCCCTTTTTTGGGGGGGTTAGGCATATATAGAAGTTAAAACCTCTTAGCAGAGGATGGTTTCGATCCATCGACCTCTGGGTTATGGGCCCAGCACGCTTCCGCTGCGCCACTCTGCTGTTAGTCACAACAGATGGGACTCAAACACACAATCCCTGGCTTAGGAGTCCAGTGCCTTATCCATTAGGCCACTGGGGCTGTTGTGGAGTGGGTGACTTGCCCTATTAATTCTTTCTCTCATTTAGGTAGCCATTAAAAAAAATCAGATAGAGTCTTCTAGATGAACGCCTGCTAAAAGATCACTAAGTGGTTGTAAATTATCATTCAAATGCTGTGCAATTTGTCCCTTTTTTGGGGGGGGTTAGGCATGTATAGAAGTTAAAACCTCTTAGCAGAGGATGGTTTCGATCCATCGACCTCTGGGTTATGGGCCCAGCACGCTTCCGCTGCGCCACTCTGCTGTTAGTCACAACAGATGGGACTCAAACACACAATCCCTGGCTTAGGAGTCCAGTGCCTTATCCATTAGGCCACTGGGGCTGTTGTGGAGTGGGTGACTTGCCCTATTAATTCTTTCTCTCATTTAGGTAGCCATTAAAAAAAATCAGATAGTCTTCTAGATGAACGCCTATTGAAAGAGCACCACGTAGCTGTAGGTTTTTACTCACACGCTGTGCACAATTTCTCTTTTTGGAGGGGATTTGGCATGTATAGAAGTTAAAACCTCTTAGCAGAGGATGGTTTCGATCCATCGACCTCTGGGTTATGGGCCCAGCACGCTTCCGCTGCGCCACTCTGCTGTTAGTCACAACAGAGGGGTCTCAAACACACAATCCCTGGCTTAGGAGGTCAGTGCCTTATCCATTAGGCCACTGGGGCTGTTGTGGAGTGGCTGACTTGCCCTATTAATTATTTCTCTCATTTAGGTAGCCATTAAAAAACATCAGATAGAGTCTTCTAGATGAACGCCTATTAAAAGAGCACTAAGTGGCTGTAAATTATCATTCAAAGGCTGTGCAAGTTGTCACTTTTTTGGGGGGGTTAGGCATGTATAGAAGTTAAAACCTCTTAGCAGAGGATGGTTTCGATCCATCGACCTCTGGGTTATGGGCCCAGCACGCTTCCGCTGCGCCACTCTGCTGTTAGTCACAACAGATGGGACTCAAACACACAATCCCTGGCTTAGGAGGCCAGTGCCTTATCCATTAGGCCACTGGGGCTTTTGTGGAGTGGCTGACTTGCCCTATTAATTCTTTCTCTCATTTAGGTAGCCATTAAAAAAAATCAGATAGAGTCTTCTAGATGAACGCCTATTAAAAGAGCACTAAATGGCTGTAAATTATCATTCAAACGCTGTGCAAATTGTTACTTTTTTGGGGGGGTTAGGCATTTATAGATGTTAAAATCTCTTAGCAGAGAATGGTTTCAACCATTGGACCTCTTGGCTATGGACTCAGCACGCTTCCGCTGCGCCACTCTGTTGTAAGCCACCCCAGATGGGACTCGAACCCACAATCCCTGGCTTAGGAGGCCAGTGCCTTATCCATTAGGCCACTGGGGCTGTTGTGGAGCGGGTGACTTGCCCTATTAATTCTTTCTCTCATTTAGGTAGCCATTAAAAAAAATCAGATAGTCTTCTAGATGAACGCCTATTGAAAGAGCACCACGTAGCTGTAGATTTTTACTCACACGCTGTGCACAATTTCACTTTTTGGAGGGGATTTGGCATGTATAGAAGTTAAAACCTCTTAGCAGAGGATGGTTTCGATCCATCGACCTCTGGGTTATGGGCCCAGCACGCTTCCGCTGCGCCACTCTGCTGTTAGTCACAACAGATGGGACTCAAACACACAATCCTTGGCTTAGGAGGCCAGTCCCTTATCCATTAGGCCACTGGGGCTGTTGTGGAGTGGCTGACTTGCCCTATTAATTCTTTCTCTCATTTAGGTAGCCATTAAAAAAAATCAGATAGAGTCTTCTAGATGAACGCCTGCTAAAAGATCACTAAGTGGTTGTAAATTATCATTCAAACGCTGTGCAAGTTGTCCCTTTTTTGGGGGGGTTAGGCATATATAGAAGTTAAAACCTCTTAGCAGAGGATGGTTTCGATCCATCGACCTCTGGGTTATGGGCCCAGCACGCTTCCGCTGCGCCACTCTGCTGTTAGTCACAACAGATGGGACTCAAACACACAATCCCTGGCTTAGGAGTCCAGTGCCTTATCCATTAGGCCACTGGGGCTGTTGTGGAGTGGGTGACTTGCCCTATTAATTCTTTCTCTCATTTAGGTAGCCATTAAAAAAAATCAGATAGAGTCTTCTAGATGAACGCCTGCTAAAAGATCACTAAGTGGTTGTAAATTATCATTCAAATGCTGTGCAATTTGTCCCTTTTTTTGGGGGGGTTAGGCATGTATAGAAGTTAAAACCTCTTAGCAGAGGATGGTTTCGATCCATCGACCTCTGGGTTATGGGCCCAGCACGCTTCCGCTGCGCCACTCTGCTGTTAGTCACAACAGATGGGACTCAAACACACAATCCCTGGCTTAGGAGGCCAGTGCCTTATCCATTAGGCCACTGGGGCTTTTGTGGAGTGGCTGACTTGCCCTATTAATTCTTTCTCTCATTTAGGTAGCCATTAAAAAAAATCAGATAGAGTCTTCTAGATGAACGCCTATTAAAAGAGCACTAAATGGCTGTAAATTATCATTCAAACGCTGTGCAAATTGTTACTTTTTTGGGGGGGTTAGGCATTTATAGATGTTAAAATCTCTTAGCAGAGAATGGTTTCAACCATTGGACCTCTTGGCTATGGACTCAGCACGCTTCCGCTGCGCCACTCTGTTGTAAGCCACCCCAGATGGGACTCGAACCCACAATCCCTGGCTTAGGAGGCCAGTGCCTTATCCATTAGGCCACTGGGGCTGTTGTGGAGCGGGTGACTTGCCCTATTAATTCTTTCTCTCATTTAGGTAGCCATTAAAAAAAATCAGATAGTCTTCTAGATGAACGCCTATTGAAAGAGCACCACGTAGCTGTAGATTTTTACTCACACGCTGTGCACAATTTCACTTTTTGGAGGGGATTTGGCATGTATAGAAGTTAAAACCTCTTAGCAGAGGATGGTTTCGATCCATCGACCTCTGGGTTATGGGCCCAGCACGCTTCCGCTGCGCCACTCTGCTGTTAGTCACAACAGATGGGACTCAAACACACAATCCTTGGCTTAGGAGGCCAGTCCCTTATCCATTAGGCCACTGGGGCTGTTGTGGAGTGGCTGACTTGCCCTATTAATTCTTTCTCTCATTTAGGTAGCCATTAAAAAAAATCAGATAGAGTCTTCTAGATGAACGCCTGCTAAAAGATCACTAAGTGGTTGTAAATTATCATTCAAACGCTGTGCAAGTTGTCCCTTTTTTGGGGGGGTTAGGCATATATAGAAGTTAAAACCTCTTAGCAGAGGATGGTTTCGATCCATCGACATCTGGGTTATGGGCCCAGCACGCTTCCGCTGCGCCACTCTGCTGTTAGTCACAACAGATGGGACTCAAACACACAATCCCTGGCTTAGGAGTCCAGTGCCTTATCCATTAGGCCACTGGGGCTGTTGTGGAGTGGGTGACTTGCCCTATTAATTCTTTCTCTCATTTAGGTAGCCATTAAAAAAAATCAGATAGAGTCTTCTAGATGAACGCCTATTAAAAGAGCACTAAGTGGCTGTAAATTATCATTCAAAAGCTGTGCAAGTTGTCCCTTTTTTTGGGGGGTTAGGCATGTATAGAAGTTAAAACCTCTTAGCAGAGTATGGTTTCGATCCATCGACCTCTGGGTTATGGTCCCAGCACGCTTCCGCTGCACCACTCTACTGTTAGGCACAACAGATGGGACTCAAACACACAATCCCTGGCTTAGGAGGCCAGTGCCTTATCCATTAGGCCACTGGGGCTGTTGTGGAGTGGCTGACTTGCCCTATTAATTATTTCTCTCATTTAGGTAGCCATTAAAAAAAATCAGATAGAGTCTTCTAGATGAACGCCTATTAAAAGAGCACTAAGTGGCTATAAATTATCATTCAAAGGCTGTGCAAGTTGTCACTTTTTTGGAGGGGGTTAGGCATGTATAGAAGTTAAAACCTCTTAGCAGAGGATGGTTTCGATCCATCGACCTCTGGGTTATGGGCCCAGCACGCTTCCGCTGCGCCACTCTGCTGTTAGTCACAACAGATGGGACTCAAACACACAATCCCTGGCTTAGGAGTCCAGTGCCTTATCCATTAGGCCACTGGGGCTGTTGTGGAGTGGGTGACTTGCCCTATTAATTCTTTCTCTCATTTAGGTAGCCATTAAAAAAAATCAGATAGAGTCTTCTAGATGAACGCCTGCTAAAAGATCACTAAGTGGTTGTAAATTATCATTCAAATGCTGTGCAATTTGTCCCTTTTTTTGGGGGGGTTAGGCATGTATAGAAGTTAAAACCTCTTAGCAGAGGATGGTTTCGATCCATCGACCTCTGGGTTATGGGCCCAGCACGCTTCCGCTGCGCCACTCTGCTGTTAGTCACAACAGATGGGACTCAAACACACAATCCCTGGCTTAGGAGGCCAGTGCCTTATCCATTAGGCCACTGGGGCTTTTGTGGAGTGGCTGACTTGCCCTATTAA
>NC_136739.1:6685000-6692500 GCF_936440315.1 Barbus barbus
GTCACTTTGTTGGGGGGGTTAGGCATGTATAGAAGTTAAAACCTCTTAGCAGAGGATGGTTTCGATCCATCGACCTCTGGGTTATGGGCCCAGCACGCTTCCGCTGCGCCACTCTGCTGTTAGTCACAACAGATGGGACTCAAACACACAATCCCTGGCTTAGGAGGCCAGTGCCTTATCCATTAGGCCACTGGGGCTTTTGTGGAGTGGCTGACTTGCCCTATTAATTCTTTCTCTCATTTAGGTAGCCATTAAAAAAAATCAGATAGAGTCTTCTAGATGAACGCCTATTAAAAGAGCACTAAATGGCTGTAAATTATCATTCAAACGCTGTGCAAATTGTTACTTTTTTGGGGGGGTTAGGCATTTATAGATGTTAAAATCTCTTAGCAGAGAATGGTTTCAACCATTGGACCTCTTGGCTATGGACTCAGCACGCTTCCGCTGCGCCACTCTGTTGTAAGCCACCCCAGATGGGACTCGAACCCACAATCCCTGGCTTAGGAGGCCAGTGCCTTATCCATTAGGCCACTGGGGCTGTTGTGGAGCGGGTGACTTGCCCTATTAATTCTTTCTCTCATTTAGGTAGCCATTAAAAAAAACCATATAGTCTTCTAAATGAACACCTATTGAAAGAGCACCACGTAGCTGTAGGTTTTCACTCATACGCAGTGCACAATTCCACTTTTTGGAGGGGATTATGCATTTATAGAAATTAAAACCTCTTAGCAGAGGATGGTTTCGATCCATCGACCTCTGGGTTATGGGCCCAGCACGCTTCCGCTGCGCCACTCTGCTGTTAGTCAAAACAGATGGGACTCAAACACACAATCCCTGGTTTAGGAGGCCAGTGCCTTATCCATTAGGCCACTGGGGCTGTTGTGGAGTGGCTGACTTGCCCTATTAATTATTTCTCTCATTTAGGTAGCCATTAAAAAAAATCAGATAGAGTCTTCTAGATGAACGCCTATTAAAAGAGCACTAAGTGGCTGTAAATTATCATTCAAAGGCTGTGCAAGTTGTCACTTTTTGGGGGGGTTAGGCATGTATAGAAGTTAAAACCTCTTAGCAGAGGATGGTTTCGATCCATCGACCTCTGGGTTATGGGCCCAGCACGCTTCCGCTGCGCCACTCTGTTGTAAGCCACCCCAGATGGGACTCGAACCCACAATCCCTGGCTTAGGAGGCCAGTGCCTTATCCATTAGGCCACTGGGGCTGTTGTGGAGCGGGTGACTTGCCCTATTAATTCTTTCTCTCATTTAGGTAGCCATTAAAAAAAATCAGATAGTCTTCTAGATGAACGCCTATTGAAAGAGCACCACGTAGCTGTAGGTTTTTACTCACACGCTGTGCACAATTTCACTTTTTGGAGGGTTTTTGGCATGTATAGAAGTTAAAACCTCTTAGCAGAGGATGGTTTCGATCCATCGACCTCTGGGTTATGGGCCCAGCACGCTTCCGCTGCGCCACTCTGCTGTTAGTCACAACAGACGGGACTCAAACACACATTTCTTGGCTTAGGAGGCCAGTGCCTTATCCATTAGGCCACTGGGGCTGTTGTGGAGTGGGTGACTTGCCCTATTAATTCTTTCTCTCATTTAGGTAGCCATTAAAAAAAATCAGATAGAGTCTTCTAGATGAACGCCTATTGAAAGAGCACCACGTAGCTGTAGGTTTTTACTCACACGCTGTGCACAATTTCACTTTTTGGAGGGTTTTTGGCATGTATAGAAGTTAAAACCTCTTAGCAGAGGATGGTTTCGATCCATCGACCTCTGGGTTATGGGCCCAGCACGCTTCCGCTGCGCCACTCTGCTGTTAGTCACAACAGACGGGACTCAAACACACATTTCTTGGCTTAGGAGGCCAGTGCCTTATCCATTAGGCCACTGGGGCTGTTGTGGAGTGGGTGACTTGCCCTATTAATTCTTTCTCTCATTTAGGTAGCCATTAAAAAAAATCAGATAGAGTCTTCTAGATGAACGCCTATTAAAAGAGCACTAAGTGGCTGTAAATTATCATTCAAAAGCTGTGCAAGTTGTCCCTTTTTTTGGGGGGGTTAGGCATGTATAGAAGTTAAAACCTCTTAGCAGAGGATGGTTTCGATCCATCGACCTCTGGGTTATGGGCCCAGCACGCTTCCGCTGCGCCACTCTGCTGTTAGTCACAACAGATGGGACTCAAACACACAATCCCTGGCTTAGGAGGCCAGTGCCTTATCCATTAGGCCACTGGGGCTTTTGTGGAGTGGCTGACTTGCCCTATTAATTCTTTCTCTCATTTAGGTAGCCATTAAAAAAAATCAGATAGAGTCTTCTAGATGAACGCCTATTAAAAGAGCACTAAATGGCTGTAAATTATCATTCAAACGCTGTGCAAATTGTTACTTTTTTGGGGGGGTTAGGCATTTATAGATGTTAAAATCTCTTAGCAGAGAATGGTTTCAACCATTGGACCTCTTGGCTATGGACTCAGCACGCTTCCGCTGCGCCACTCTGTTGTAAGCCACCCCAGATGGGACTCGAACCCACAATCCCTGGCTTAGGAGGCCAGTGCCTTATCCATTAGGCCACTGGGGCTGTTGTGGAGCGGGTGACTTGCCCTATTAATTCTTTCTCTCATTTAGGTAGCCATTAAAAAAAATCAGATAGTCTTCTAGATGAACGCCTATTGAAAGAGCACCACGTAGCTGTAGATTTTTACTCACACGCTGTGCACAATTTCACTTTTTGGAGGGGATTTGGCATGTATAGAAGTTAAAACCTCTTAGCAGAGGATGGTTTCGATCCATCGACCTCTGGGTTATGGGCCCAGCACGCTTCCGCTGCGCCACTCTGCTGTTAGTCACAACAGATGGGACTCAAACACACAATCCTTGGCTTAGGAGGCCAGTCCCTTATCCATTAGGCCACTGGGGCTGTTGTGGAGTGGCTGACTTGCCCTATTAATTCTTTCTCTCATTTAGGTAGCCATTAAAAAAAATCAGATAGAGTCTTCTAGATGAACGCCTGCTAAAAGATCACTAAGTGGTTGTAAATTATCATTCAAACGCTGTGCAAGTTGTCCCTTTTTTGGGGGGGTTAGGCATATATAGAAGTTAAAACCTCTTAGCAGAGGATGGTTTCGATCCATCGACCTCTGGGTTATGGGCCCAGCACGCTTCCGCTGCGCCACTCTGCTGTTAGTCACAACAGATGGGACTCAAACACACAATCCCTGGCTTAGGAGTCCAGTGCCTTATCCATTAGGCCACTGGGGCTGTTGTGGAGTGGGTGACTTGCCCTATTAATTCTTTCTCTCATTTAGGTAGCCATTAAAAAAAATCAGATAGAGTCTTCTAGATGAACGCCTGCTAAAAGATCACTAAGTGGTTGTAAATTATCATTCAAATGCTGTGCAATTTGTCCCTTTTTTGGGGGGGGTTAGGCATGTATAGAAGTTAAAACCTCTTAGCAGAGGATGGTTTCGATCCATCGACCTCTGGGTTATGGGCCCAGCACGCTTCCGCTGCGCCACTCTGCTGTTAGTCACAACAGATGGGACTCAAACACACAATCCCTGGCTTAGGAGTCCAGTGCCTTATCCATTAGGCCACTGGGGCTGTTGTGGAGTGGGTGACTTGCCCTATTAATTCTTTCTCTCATTTAGGTAGCCATTAAAAAAAATCAGATAGTCTTCTAGATGAACGCCTATTGAAAGAGCACCACGTAGCTGTAGGTTTTTACTCACACGCTGTGCACAATTTCTCTTTTTGGAGGGGATTTGGCATGTATAGAAGTTAAAACCTCTTAGCAGAGGATGGTTTCGATCCATCGACCTCTGGGTTATGGGCCCAGCACGCTTCCGCTGCGCCACTCTGCTGTTAGTCACAACAGAGGGGTCTCAAACACACAATCCCTGGCTTAGGAGGTCAGTGCCTTATCCATTAGGCCACTGGGGCTGTTGTGGAGTGGCTGACTTGCCCTATTAATTATTTCTCTCATTTAGGTAGCCATTAAAAAACATCAGATAGAGTCTTCTAGATGAACGCCTATTAAAAGAGCACTAAGTGGCTGTAAATTATCATTCAAAGGCTGTGCAAGTTGTCACTTTTTTGGGGGGGTTAGGCATGTATAGAAGTTAAAACCTCTTAGCAGAGGATGGTTTCGATCCATCGACCTCTGGGTTATGGGCCCAGCACGCTTCCGCTGCGCCACTCTGCTGTTAGTCACAACAGATGGGACTCAAACACACAATCCCTGGCTTAGGAGGCCAGTGCCTTATCCATTAGGCCACTGGGGCTTTTGTGGAGTGGCTGACTTGCCCTATTAATTCTTTCTCTCATTTAGGTAGCCATTAAAAAAAATCAGATAGAGTCTTCTAGATGAACGCCTATTAAAAGAGCACTAAATGGCTGTAAATTATCATTCAAACGCTGTGCAAATTGTTACTTTTTTGGGGGGGTTAGGCATTTATAGATGTTAAAATCTCTTAGCAGAGAATGGTTTCAACCATTGGACCTCTTGGCTATGGACTCAGCACGCTTCCGCTGCGCCACTCTGTTGTAAGCCACCCCAGATGGGACTCGAACCCACAATCCCTGGCTTAGGAGGCCAGTGCCTTATCCATTAGGCCACTGGGGCTGTTGTGGAGCGGGTGACTTGCCCTATTAATTCTTTCTCTCATTTAGGTAGCCATTAAAAAAAATCAGATAGTCTTCTAGATGAACGCCTATTGAAAGAGCACCACGTAGCTGTAGATTTTTACTCACACGCTGTGCACAATTTCACTTTTTGGAGGGGATTTGGCATGTATAGAAGTTAAAACCTCTTAGCAGAGGATGGTTTCGATCCATCGACCTCTGGGTTATGGGCCCAGCACGCTTCCGCTGCGCCACTCTGCTGTTAGTCACAACAGATGGGACTCAAACACACAATCCTTGGCTTAGGAGGCCAGTCCCTTATCCATTAGGCCACTGGGGCTGTTGTGGAGTGGCTGACTTGCCCTATTAATTCTTTCTCTCATTTAGGTAGCCATTAAAAAAAATCAGATAGAGTCTTCTAGATGAACGCCTGCTAAAAGATCACTAAGTGGTTGTAAATTATCATTCAAACGCTGTGCAAGTTGTCCCTTTTTTGGGGGGGTTAGGCATATATAGAAGTTAAAACCTCTTAGCAGAGGATGGTTTCGATCCATCGACCTCTGGGTTATGGGCCCAGCACGCTTCCGCTGCGCCACTCTGCTGTTAGTCACAACAGATGGGACTCAAACACACAATCCCTGGCTTAGGAGTCCAGTGCCTTATCCATTAGGCCACTGGGGCTGTTGTGGAGTGGGTGACTTGCCCTATTAATTCTTTCTCTCATTTAGGTAGCCATTAAAAAAAATCAGATAGAGTCTTCTAGATGAACGCCTGCTAAAAGATCACTAAGTGGTTGTAAATTATCATTCAAATGCTGTGCAATTTGTCCCTTTTTTTGGGGGGGTTAGGCATGTATAGAAGTTAAAACCTCTTAGCAGAGGATGGTTTCGATCCATCGACCTCTGGGTTATGGGCCCAGCACGCTTCCGCTGCGCCACTCTGCTGTTAGTCACAACAGATGGGACTCAAACACACAATCCCTGGCTTAGGAGGCCAGTGCCTTATCCATTAGGCCACTGGGGCTTTTGTGGAGTGGCTGACTTGCCCTATTAATTCTTTCTCTCATTTAGGTAGCCATTAAAAAAAATCAGATAGAGTCTTCTAGATGAACGCCTATTAAAAGAGCACTAAATGGCTGTAAATTATCATTCAAACGCTGTGCAAATTGTTACTTTTTTGGGGGGGTTAGGCATTTATAGATGTTAAAATCTCTTAGCAGAGAATGGTTTCAACCATTGGACCTCTTGGCTATGGACTCAGCACGCTTCCGCTGCGCCACTCTGTTGTAAGCCACCCCAGATGGGACTCGAACCCACAATCCCTGGCTTAGGAGGCCAGTGCCTTATCCATTAGGCCACTGGGGCTGTTGTGGAGCGGGTGACTTGCCCTATTAATTCTTTCTCTCATTTAGGTAGCCATTAAAAAAAATCAGATAGTCTTCTAGATGAACGCCTATTGAAAGAGCACCACGTAGCTGTAGATTTTTACTCACACGCTGTGCACAATTTCACTTTTTGGAGGGGATTTGGCATGTATAGAAGTTAAAACCTCTTAGCAGAGGATGGTTTCGATCCATCGACCTCTGGGTTATGGGCCCAGCACGCTTCCGCTGCGCCACTCTGCTGTTAGTCACAACAGATGGGACTCAAACACACAATCCTTGGCTTAGGAGGCCAGTCCCTTATCCATTAGGCCACTGGGGCTGTTGTGGAGTGGCTGACTTGCCCTATTAATTCTTTCTCTCATTTAGGTAGCCATTAAAAAAAATCAGATAGAGTCTTCTAGATGAACGCCTGCTAAAAGATCACTAAGTGGTTGTAAATTATCATTCAAACGCTGTGCAAGTTGTCCCTTTTTTGGGGGGGTTAGGCATATATAGAAGTTAAAACCTCTTAGCAGAGGATGGTTTCGATCCATCGACATCTGGGTTATGGGCCCAGCACGCTTCCGCTGCGCCACTCTGCTGTTAGTCACAACAGATGGGACTCAAACACACAATCCCTGGCTTAGGAGTCCAGTGCCTTATCCATTAGGCCACTGGGGCTGTTGTGGAGTGGGTGACTTGCCCTATTAATTCTTTCTCTCATTTAGGTAGCCATTAAAAAAAATCAGATAGAGTCTTCTAGATGAACGCCTATTAAAAGAGCACTAAGTGGCTGTAAATTATCATTCAAAAGCTGTGCAAGTTGTCCCTTTTTTTGGGGGGTTAGGCATGTATAGAAGTTAAAACCTCTTAGCAGAGTATGGTTTCGATCCATCGACCTCTGGGTTATGGTCCCAGCACGCTTCCGCTGCACCACTCTACTGTTAGGCACAACAGATGGGACTCAAACACACAATCCCTGGCTTAGGAGGCCAGTGCCTTATCCATTAGGCCACTGGGGCTGTTGTGGAGTGGCTGACTTGCCCTATTAATTATTTCTCTCATTTAGGTAGCCATTAAAAAAAATCAGATAGAGTCTTCTAGATGAACGCCTATTAAAAGAGCACTAAGTGGCTATAAATTATCATTCAAAGGCTGTGCAAGTTGTCACTTTTTTGGAGGGGGTTAGGCATGTATAGAAGTTAAAACCTCTTAGCAGAGGATGGTTTCGATCCATCGACCTCTGGGTTATGGGCCCAGCACGCTTCCGCTGCGCCACTCTGCTGTTAGTCACAACAGATGGGACTCAAACACACAATCCCTGGCTTAGGAGTCCAGTGCCTTATCCATTAGGCCACTGGGGCTGTTGTGGAGTGGGTGACTTGCCCTATTAATTCTTTCTCTCATTTAGGTAGCCATTAAAAAAAATCAGATAGAGTCTTCTAGATGAACGCCTGCTAAAAGATCACTAAGTGGTTGTAAATTATCATTCAAATGCTGTGCAATTTGTCCCTT
>NC_136739.1:6702500-6707500 GCF_936440315.1 Barbus barbus
ACAGATGGGACTCAAACACACAATTCTTGGCTTAGGAGGCCAGTGCCTTATCCATTAGGCCACTGGGGCTGTTGTGGAGTGGGTGACTTGCCCTATTAATTCTTTCTCTCATTTAGGTAGCCATTAAAAAAAATCAGATAGAGTCTTCTAGATGAACGCCTATTAAAAGAGCACTAAGTGGCTGTAGGTTTTTACTCACACGCTGTGCACAATTTCTCTTTTTGGAGAGGATTTGGCATGTATAGAAGTTAAAACCTCTTAGCAGAGGATGGTTTCGATCCATCGACCTCTGGGTTATGGGCCCAGCACGCTTCCACTGCGCCACTCTGCTGTTAGTCACAACAGATGGGTCTCAAACACACAATCCCTGGTTTAGGAGGTCAGTGCCTTATCCATTAGGCCACTGGGGCTGTTGTGGAGTGGCTGACTTGCCCTATTAATTATTTCTCTCATTTAGGTAGCCATTAAAAAAAATCAGATAGAGTCTTCTAGATGAACGCCTATTAAAAGAGCACTAAGTGGCTGTAAATTATCATTCAAAGGCTGTGCAAGTTGTCACTTTTTTGGGGGGGTTAGGCATGTATAGAAGTTAAAACCTCTTAGCAGAGGATGGTTTCGATCCATCGACCTCTGGGTTATGGGCCCAGCACGCTTCCAATGCGCCACTCTGCTGTTAGTCACAACAGATGGGACTCAAACACACAATCCCTGGCTTAGGAGGCCAGTGCCTTATCCATTAGGCCACTGGGGCTTTTGTGGAGTGGCTGACTTGCCCTATTAATTCTTTCTCTCATTTAGGTAGCCATTAAAAAAAATCAGATAGAGTCTTCTAGATGAACGCCTATTAAAAGAGCACTAAATGGCTGTAAATTATCATTCAAACGCTGTGCAAATTGTTACTTTTTTGGGGGGGTTAGGCATTTATAGATGTTAAAATCTCTTAGCAGAGAATGGTTTCAACCATTGGACCTCTTGGCTATGGACTCAGCACGCTTCCGCTGCGCCACTCTGTTGTAAGCCACCCCAGATGGGACTCGAACCCACAATCCCTGGCTTAGGAGGCCAGTGCCTTATCCATTAGGCCACTGGGGCTGTTGTGGAGCGGGTGACTTGCCCTATTAATTCTTTCTCTCATTTAGGTAGCCATTAAAAAAAATCAGATAGTCTTCTAGATGAATGCCTATTGAAAGAGCACCACGTAGCTGTAGGTTTTTACTCACACGCTGTGCACAATTTCACTTTTTGGAGGGGATTTGGCATGTATAGAAGTTAAAACCTCTTAGCAGAGGATGGTTTCGATCCATCGACCTCTGGGTTATGGGCCCAGCACGCTTCCGCTGCGCCACTCTGCTGTTAGTCACAACAGACGGGACTCAAACACACATTTCTTGGCTTAGGAGGCCAGTGCCTTATCCATTAGGCCACTGGGGCTGTTGTGGAGTGGGTGACTTGCCCTATTAATTATTTCTCTCATTTAGGTAGCCATTAAACAAAATCAGATAGAGTCTTCTAGATGAACGCCTATTAAAAGAGCACTAAGTGGCTGTAAATTATCATTCAAAAGCTGTGCAAGTTGTCCCTTTTTTTGGGGGGTTAGGCATGTATAGAAGTTAAAACCTCTTAGCAGAGTATGGTTTCGATCCATCGACCTCTGGGTTATGGTCCCAGCACGCTTCCGCTGCGCCACTCTACTGTTAGGCACAACAGATGGGACTCAAACACACAATCCCTGGCTTAGGAGGCCAGTGCCTTATCCATTAGGCCACTGGGGCTGTTGTGGAGTGGCTGACTTGCTCTATTAATTCTTTCTCTAATTTAGGTAGCCATTAAAAAAAATCAGATAGAGTCTTCTAGATGATCACCTATTAAAAGAGCACTAAATGGCTGTAAATTATCATTCAAACGCTGTGCAAATTGTCACTTTTTTTGGGGGGTTAGGCATTTATAGATGTTAAAATCTCTTAGCAGAGAATGGTTTCAACCATTCGACCTCTGGGTTATGGACTCAGCACGCCTCCGCTGCACCACTCTGATGTAAGCCACCCCAGATGGGACTCGAACCCACAATCCCTGGCTTAGGAGGCCAGTGCCTTATCCATTAGGCCACTGGGGCTGTTGTGGAGTGGGTGACTTGCCCTATTAATTCTTTCTCTCATTTAGGTAGCCATTAAAAAAAATCAGATAGAGTCTTCTAGATGAACGCCTGCTAAAAGAGCACCACGTAGCTGTAGGTTTTCAATCACACGCTGTGCACAATTCCACTTTTTGGAGGGGATTATGCATTTATGGAAGTTAAAACCTCTTAGCAGAGGATGGTTTCGATCCATCGACCTCTGGGTTATGGGCCCAGCACGCTTCCGCTGCGCCACTCTGCTGTTAGTCAAAACAGATGGGACTCAAACACACAATCCCTGGTTTAGGAGGCCAGTGCCTTATCCATTAGGCCACTGGGGCTGTTGTGGAGTGGCTGACTTGCCCTATTAATTCTTTCTCTCATTTAGGTAGCCATTAAAAAAAATCAGATAGAGTCTTCTAGATGAACGCCTATTGAAAGAGCACCACGTAGCTGTAGGTTTTTACTCACACGCTGTGCACAATTTCTCTTTTTGGAGGGGATTATGCATTTATAGAAGTTAAAACCTCTTAGCAGAGGATGGTTTCGATCCATCGACCTCTGGGTTATGGGCCCAGCACGCTTCCGCTGCGCCACTCTGCTGTTAGTCACAACAGATGGGTCTCAAACACACAATCCCTGGCTTAGGAGGTCAGTGCCTTATCCATTAGGCCACTGGGGCTGTTGTGGAGTGGCTGACTTGCCCTATTAATTATTTCTCTCATTTAGGTAGCCATTAAAAAAAATCAGATAGAGTCTTCTAGATGAACGCCTATTAAAAGAGCACTAAGTGGCTGTAAATTATCATTCAAAGGCTGTGCAAGTTGTCACTTTTTTGGGGGGGTTAGGCATGTATAGAAGTTAAAACCTCTTAGCAGAGGATGGTTTCGATCCATCGACCTCTGGGTTATGGGCCCAGCACGCTTCCGCTGCGCCACTCTGCTGTTAGGCACAAGAGATGGGACTCAAACACACAATCCCTGGCTTAGGAGGCCAGTGCCTTATCCATTAGGCCACTGGGGCTTTTGTGGAGTGGCTGACTTGCCCTATTAATTCTTTCTCTCATTTAGGTAGCCATTAAAAAAAATCAGATAGAGTCTTCTAGATGAACGCCTATTAAAAGAGCACTAAATGGCTGTAAATTATCATTCAAACGCTGTGCAAATTGTTACTTTTTTGGGGGGGTTAGGCATTTATAGATGTTAAAATCTCTTAGCAGAGAATGGTTTCAACTATTGGACCTCTTGGCTATGGACTCAGCACGCTTCCGCTGCGCCACTCTGTTGTAAGCCACCCCAGATGGGACTCGAACCCACAATCCCTGGCTTAGGAGGCCAGTGCCTTATCCATTAGGCCACTGGGGCTGTTGTGGAGTGGGTGACTTGCCCTATTAATTCTTTCTCTCATTTAGGTAGCCATTAAAAAAAATCAGATAGAGTCTTCTAGATGAACGCCTATTGAAAGAGCACCAAGTAGCTGTATGTTTTTACTCACACGCTGTGCACAATTTCACTTTTTGGAGGGGATTTGGCATGTATAGAAGTTAAAACCTCTTAGCAGAGGACAGTTTCGATCCATCGACCTCTGGGTTATGGGCCCAGCACGCTTCCGCTGCGCCACTCTGTTGTTAGTCACAACAGATGGGACTCAAACACACAATCCTTGGCTTAGGAGGCCAGTCCCTTATCCATTAGGCCACTGGGGCTGTTGTGGAGTGTCTGACTTGCCCTATTAATTCTTTCTCTCATTTAGGTAGCCATTAAAAAAAATCAGATAGAGTCTTCTAGATGAACGCCTGCTAAAAGAGCACTAAGTGGTTGTAAATTATCATTCAAACGCTGTGCAAGTTGTCCCTTTTTTGGGGGGGTTAGGCATGCATAGAAGTTGAAACCTCTTAGCAGAGGATGGTTTCGATCCATCGACCTCTGGGTTATGGGCCCAGCACGCTTCCGCTGCGCCACTCTGCTGTTAGTCACAACAGATGGGACTCAAACACACAATCCCTGGCTTAGGAGTCCAGTGCCTTATCCATTAGGCCACTGGGGCTCTTGTGGAGTGGGTGACTTGCCCTATTAATTCTTTCTCTCATTTAGGTAGCCATTAAAAAAAATCAGATAGAGTCTTCTAGATGAACGCCTGCTAAAAGAGCACCACGTAGCTGTAGGTTTTCAATCACACGCTGTGCACAATTCCACTTTTTGGAGGGGATTATGCATTTATAGAAGTTAAAACCTCTTAGCAGAGGATGGTTTCGATCCATCGACCTCTGGGTTATGGGCCCAGCACCCTTCCGCTGCGCCACTCTGCTGTTAGTCACAACAGATGGGACTCAAACACACAATTCTTGGCTTAGGAGGTCAGTGCCTTATCCATTAGGCCACTGGGGCTGTTGTGAAGTGGGTGACTTGCCCTATTAATTCTTTCTCTCATTTAGGTAGCCATTAAAAAAAACCATATAGTCTTCTAAATGAACGCCTATTGAAAGAGCACCACGTAGCTGTAGGTTTTTACTCACACGCTGTGCACAATTTCACTTTTTGGAGGGGATTAGGCATGTATAGAAGTTAAAACCTCTTAGCAGAGGATGTTTTCGATCCATCGACCTCTGGGTTATGGGCCCAGCACGCTTCCGCTGCGCCACTCTGCTGTTAGTCACAACAGATGGGACTCAAACACACAATCCCTGGCTTAGGAGGCCAGTGCCTTATCCATTAGGCCACTGGGGCTGTTGTGGAGTGGCTGACTTGCCCTATTAATTCTTTCTCTCATTTAGGTAGCCATTAAAAAAAATCAGATAGAGTCTTCTAGATGAACGCCTGCTAAAAGAGCACTAAGTGGTTGTAAATTATCATTCAAACGCTGTGCAAGTTGTCCCTTTTTTGGGGGG
>NC_136739.1:6712500-6720000 GCF_936440315.1 Barbus barbus
ATTAAAAAAAACCATATAGTCTTCTAAATGAACGCCTATTGAAAGAGCACCACGTAGCTGTAGATTTTTACTCACACGCTGTGCACAATTTCACTTTTTGGAGGGGATTAGGCATGTATAGAAGTTAAAACCTCTTAGCAGAGGATGGTTTCGATCCATCGACCTCTGGGTTATGGGCCCAGCACGCTTCCGCTGCGCCACTCTGCTGTTAGTCACAACAGATGGGACTCAAACACACAATCCTGGGCTTAGGAGGCCAGTCCCTTATCCATTAGGCCACTGGGGCTGTTGTGGAGTGGCTGACTTGCCCTATTAATTCTTTCTCTCATTTAGGTAGCCATTAAAAAAAATCAGATAGAGTCTTCTAGATGAACGCCTGCTAAAAGAGCACTAAGTGGTTGTAAATTATCATTCAAACGCTGTGCAAGTTGTCCCTTTTTTGGGGGGGTTAGGCATGTATAGAAGTTAAAACCTCTTAGCAGAGGATGGTTTCGATCCATCGACCTCTGGGTTATGGGCCCAGCACGCTTCCGCTGCGCCACTCTGCTGTTAGTCACAACAGATGGGACTCAAACACACAATCCCTGGCTTAGGAGTCCAGTGCCTTATCCATTAGGCCACTGGGGCTGTTGTGGAGTGGGTGACTTGCCCTATTAATTCTTTCTCTCATTTAGGTAGCCATTAAAAAAATCAGATAGAGTCTTCTAGATGAACGCCTGCTAAAAGAGCACCACGTAGCTGTAGGTTTTCACTCACACGCTGTGCACAATTCCACTTCTTGGAGGGGATTATGCATTTATAGAAGTTAAAACCTCTTAGCAGAGGATGGTTTCGATCCATCGACCTCTGGGTTATGGGCCCAGCACGCTACCGCTGCGCCACTCTGCTGTTAGTCACAACAGATGGGACTCAAACACACAATTCTTGGCTTAGGAGGCCAGTGCCTTATCCATTAGGCCACTGGGGCTGTTGTGGAGCGGGTGACTTGCCCTATTAATTCTTTCTCTCATTTAGGTAGCCATTAAAAAAAATCAGATAGTCTTCTAGATGAACGCCTATTGAAAGAGCACCACGTAGCTGTAGGTTTTTACTCACACGCTGTGCACAATTTCACTTTTTGGAGGGGATTTGGCATGTATAGAAGTTAAAACCTCTTAGCAGAGGATGGTTTCGATCCATCGACCTCTGGGTTATGGGCCCAGCACGCTTCCGCTGCGCCACTCTGCTGTCAGTCACAACAGATGGGACTCAAACACACAATTCTTGGCTTAGGAGGCCAGTGCCTTATCCATTAGGCCACTGGGGCTGTTGTGGAGTGGGTGACTTGCCCTATTAATTCTTTCTCTCATTTAGGTAGCCATTAAAAAAAATCAGATAGAGTCTTCTAGATGAACGCCTATTAAAAGAGCACTAAGTGGCTGTAGGTTTTTACTCACACGCTGTGCACAATTTCTCTTTTTGGAGGGGATTTGGCATGTATAGAAGTTAAAACCTCTTAGCAGAGGATGGTTTCGATCCATCGACCTCTGGGTTATGGGCCCAGCACGCTTCCGCTGCGCCACTCTGCTGTTAGTCACAACAGATGGGACTCAAACACACAATCCCTAGCTTAGGAGGCCAGTGCCTTATCCATTAGGCCACTGGGGCTGTTGTGGAGTGGCTGACTTTCCCTATTAATTCTTTCTCTCATTTAGGTGGCCATTAAAAAAAGCCATATAGAGTCTTCTAGATGAACGCCTATTGAAAGAGCACCACGTAGCTGTAGGTTTTTACTCACACGCTGTGCACAATTTCACTTTTTGGAGGGGATTTGGCATGTATAGAAGTTAAAACCTCTTAGCAGAGGATGGTTTCGATCCATCGACCTCTGGGTTATGGGCCCAGCAGGCTTCCGCTGCGCCACTCTGCTGTTAGTCACAACAGATGGGACTCAAACACACAATCCCTGGCTTAGGAGGCCAGTGCCTTATCCATTAGGCCACTGGGGCTGTTGTGAAGTGGCTGACTTGCCCTATTAATTCTTTCTCTCATTTAGGCAGCCATTAAAAAAAATCAGATAGAGTCTTCTAGATGAATGCCTATTAAAAGAGCACTAAGTGGCTGTAAATTATCATTCAAACGCTGTGCAAGTTGTCACTTTTTTGGGGGGGGTTAGGCATGTATAGAAGTTAAAACCTCTTAGCAGAGGATTGTTTCGATCCATCGACCTCTGGGTTATGGGCCCAGCACGCTTCCGCTGCGCCACTCTACTGTTAGGCACAGCAGATGGGACTCAAACACACAATCCCTGGCTTAGGAGGCCAGTGCCTTATCCATTAGGCCACTGGGGCTGTTGTGGAGTGGGTGACTTGCCCTATTAATTCTTTCTCTCATTTAGGTAGCCATTAAAAAAAATCAGAAAGAGTCTTCTAGATGATCGCCTATTAAAAGAGCACTAAATGGCTGTAAATTATCATTCAAACGCTGTGCAAATTGTCACTTTTTTGGGGGGGTTAGGCATGTATTGAGATTAAAACCTCTTAGCAAAGGATGGTTTCGATCCATCGACCTCTGGGTTATGGGCCCAGCACACTTCCGCTGCGCCACTCTGCTGTTAGTCACAGCAGATGGGACTCAAACACACAATTCCTGGCTTAGGAGGCCAGTGCCTTATCCATTAGGCCACTGGGGCTGTTGTGGAGTGGCTGACTTGCCCTATTAATTATTTCTCTCATTTAGGTAGCCATTAAAAAAAATCAGATAGAGTCTTCTAGATGAACGCCTATTAAAAGAGCACTAAGTGGCTGTAAATTATCATTCAAAGGCTGTGCAAGTTGTCCCTTTTTTGGGGGGGTTAGGCATGTATAGAAGTTAAAACCTCTTAACAGAGGATGGTTTCGATCCATCGACCTCTGGGTTATGGGCCCAGCACGTTTCCGCTGCGCCACTCTACTGTTAGGCACAGCAGATGGGACTCAAACACACAATCCCTGGCTTAGGAGGCCAGTGCCTTATCCATTAGGCCACTGGGGCTGTTGTGGAGTGGGTGACTTGCCCTATTAATTCTTTCTCTCATTTAGGTAGCCATTAAAAAAAATCAGATAGAGTCTTCTAGATGAACGCCTGCTAAAAGAGCACCACGTAGCTGTAGGTTTTCACTCACACGCTGTGCACAATTCCACTTTTTGGAGGGGATTATGCATTTATAGAAGTTAAAACCTCTTAGCAGAGGATGGTTTCGATCCATCGACCTCTGGGTTATGGGCCCAGCACGCTTCCGCTGCGCCACTCTGCTGTCAGTCACAACAGATGGGACTCAAACACACAATTCTTGGCTTAGGAGGCCAGTGCCTTATCCATTAGGCCACTGGGGCTGTTGTGGAGTGGGTGACTTGCCCTATTAATTCTTTCTCTCATTTAGGTAGCCATTAAAAAAAATCAGATAGAGTCTTCTAGATGAACGCCTATTAAAAGAGCACTATAAGTGGCTGTAGGTTTTTACTCACACGCTGTGCACAATTTCTCTTTTTGGAGGGGATTTGGCATGTATAGAAGTTAAAACCTCTTAGCAGAGGATGGTTTCGATCCATCGACCTCTGGGTTATGGGCCCAGCACGCTTCCGCTGCGCCACTCTGCTGTTAGTCACAACAGATGGGACTCAAACACACAATCCCTAGCTTAGGAGGCCAGTGCCTTATCCATTAGGCCACTGGGGCTGTTGTGGAGTGGCTGACTTTCCCTATTAATTCTTTCTCTCATTTAGGTGGCCATTAAAAAAAGTCATATAGAGTCTTCTAGATGAACGCCTATTGAAAGAGCACCACGTAGCTGTAGGTTTTTACTCACACGCTGTGCACAATTTCACTTTTTGGAGGGGATTTGGCATGTATAGAAGTTAAAACCTCTTAGCAGAGGATGGTTTCGATCCATCGACCTCTGGGTTATGGGCCCAGCACGCTTCCGTTGCGCCACTCTGCTGTTAGTCACAACAGATGGGACTCAAACACACAATCCCTGGCTTAGGAGGCCAGTGCCTTATCCATTAGGCCACTGGGGCTGTTGTGAAGTGGCTGACTTGCCCTATTAATTCTTTCTCTCATTTAGGCAGCCATTAAAAAAAATCAGATAGAGTCTTCTAGATGAACGCCTATTAAAAGAGCACTAAGTGGCTGTAAATTATCATTCAAACGCTGTGCAAGTTGTCACTTTTTTGGGGGGGGTTAGGCATGTATAGAAGTTAAAACCTCTTAGCAGAGGATTGTTTCGATCCATCGACCTCTGGGTTATGGGCCCAGCACGCTTCCGCTGCGCCACTCTACTGTTAGGCACAGCAGATGGGACTCAAACACACAATCCCTGGCTTAGGAGGCCAGTGCCTTATCCATTAGGCCACTGGGGCTGTTGTGGAGTGGGTGACTTGCCCTATTAATTCTTTCTCTCATTTAGGTAGCCATTAAAAAAAATCAGAAAGAGTCTTCTAGATGATCGCCTATTAAAAGAGCACTAAATGGCTGTAAATTATCATTCAAACGCTGTGCAAATTGTCACTTTTTTGGGGGGGTTAGGCATGTATTGAGATTAAAACCTCTTAGCAGAGGATGGTTTCGATCCATCGACTTCTGGGTTATGGGCCCAGCACGCTTCCGCTGCGCCACTCTGCTGTTAGTCACAGCAGATGGGACTCAAACACACAATTCCTGGCTTAGGAGGCCAGTGCCTTATCCATTAGGCCACTGGGGCTGTTGTGGAGTGGCTGACTTGCCCTATTAATTATTTCTCTCATTTAGGTAGCCATTAAAAAAAATCAGATAGAGTCTTCTAGATGAACGCCTATTAAAAGAGCACTAAGTGGCTGTAAATTATCATTCAAAGGCTGTGCAAGTTGTCCCTTTTTTGGGGGGGTTAGGCATGTATAGAAGTTAAAACCTCTTAACAGAGGATGGTTTCGATCCATCTACCTCTGGGTTATGGGCCCAGCACGCTTCCGCTGCGCCACTCTGCTGTTAGGCACAACAGATGGGACTCAAACACACAATCCCTGGTTTAGGAGGCCAGTGCCTTATCCATTAGGCCACTGGGGCTTTTGTGGAGTGGCTGACTTGCCCTATTAATTATTTCTCTCATTTAGGTAGCCATTAAAAAAAATCAGATAGAGTCTTCTAGATGAACGCCTATTAAAAGAGCACTAAATGGCTGTAAATTATCATTCAAACGCTGTGCAAATTGTTACTTTTTTGGGGGGGTTAGGCATTTATAGATGTTAAAATCTCTTAGCAGAGAATGGTTTCAACCATTCGACCTCTGGGTTATGGAATCAGCATGCTTCCGCTGCACCACTCTGTTGTAAGCCACCCCAGATGGGACTCGAACCAACAATCCCTGTCTTAGGAGGCCAGTGCCTTATCCATTAGGCCACTGGGGCTGTTGTGGAGTAGCTGACTTGCCCTATTAATTCTTTCTCTCATTTAGGTGGCCATTAAAAGAAATCAGATAGAGTCTTCAAGATGAACGCCTATTGAAAGAGCACCACGTAGCTGTAGGTTTTTACTCACACGCTGTGCACAATTTCACTTTTTGGAGGGGATTATGCATTTATAGAAGTTAAAACCTCTTAGCAGAGGATGGTTTCGATCCATCGACCTCTAGGTTATGGGCCCAGCACGCATCCGCTGCGCCACTCTGCTGTTAGCTACAACAGATGGGACTCAAACACACAATTATTGGCTTAGGAGGCCAGTGCCTTATCCATTAGGCCACTGGGGCTGTTGTGGAGTGGCTGACTTGCCCTATTAATTCTTTCTCTCATTTAGGCAGCCATTAAAAAAAATCAGATAGAGTCTTCTAGATGAACGCCTGCTAACAGAGCACTAAGTCGCTGAAAATTATCCTTCAAACGCTGTGCAAGTTGTCACTTTTTTGGGGGGGTTAGGCATGTATTGAGATTAAAACCTCTTAGCAGAGGATGGTTTCGATCCATCGACCTCTGGGTTATGGGCCCAGCACGCTTCCGCTGCGCCACTCTGCTGTTAGTCACAACAGATGGGACTCAAACACACAATCCCTGGCTTAGGAGGCCAGTGCCTTATCCATTAGGCCACTGGGGCTGTTGTGGAGTGGCTGACTTGCCCTATTAATTCTTTCTCTCATTTAGGTAGCCATTAAAAAAACTCAGATAGAGTCTTCTAGATGAACGCCTATTAAAAGAGCACTAAATGGCGGTAAATTATCATTCAAACGCTGTGCAAATTGTTACTTTTTTGGGGGGGTTAGGCATTTATAGATGTTAAAATCTCTTAGCAGAGAATGGTTTCAACCATTCGACCTCTGGGTTATGGACTCAGCACGCTTCCACTGCACCACTCTGTTGTAAGCCACCCCAGATGGGACTCGAACCCACAATCCCTGGCTTAGGAGGCCAGTGCCTTATCCATTAGGCCACTGGGGCTGCTTTGGAGTAGCTGACTTGCCCTATTAATTCTTTCTCTCATTTAGGTGGCCATTAAAAAAAATCAGATAGAGTCTTCTAGATGAACGCCTATTGAAAGAGCACCACGTAGCTGTAGGTTTTTACTCACACGCTGTGCACAAGTTCACTTTTTGGAGGGGATTTGGCATGTATAGAAGTTAAAACCTCTTAGAAGAGGATGGTTTCGATCCATCGACCTCTGGGTCATGGGCCCAGCACGCTTCCGCTGCGCCACTCTGCTGTTAGTCACAACAGATGGGACTCAAACACACAATCCCTGGCTTAGGAGGCCAGTGCCTTATCCATTAGGCCACTGGGGCTGTTGTGAAGTGGCTGACTTGCCCTATTAATTCTTTCTCTCATTTAGGCAGCCATTAAAAAAAATCAGATAGAGTCTTCTAGATGAACGCCTATTAAAAGAGCACTAAGTGGCTGTAAATTATCATTCAAACGCTGTGCAAGTTGTCACTTTTTTGGGGGGGGTTAGGCATGTATAGAAGTTAAAACCTCTTAGCAGAGGATTGTTTCGATCCATCGACCTCTGGGTTATGGGCCCAGCACGCTTCCGCTGCGCCACTCTACTGTTAGGCACAGCAGATGGGACTCAAACACACAATCCCTGGCTTAGGAGGCCAGTGCCTTATCCATTAGGCCACTGGGGCTGTTGTGGAGTGGGTGACTTGCCCTATTAATTCTTTCTCTCATTTAGGTAGCCATTAAAAAAAATCAGAAAGAGTCTTCTAGATGATCGCCTATTAAAAGAGCACTAAATGGCTGTAAATTATCATTCAAACGCTGTGCAAATTGTCACTTTTTTGGGGGGGTTAGGCATGTATTGAGATTAAAACCTCTTAGCAGAGGATGGTTTCGATCCATCGACCTCTGGGTTATGGGCCCAGCACGCTTCCGCTGCCCCACTCTGCTGTTAGTCACAGCAGATGGGACTCAAACACACAATTCCTGGCTTAGGAGGCCAGTGCCTTATCCATTAGGCCACTGGGGCTGTTGTGGAGTGGCTGACTTGCCCTATTAATTATTTCTCTCATTTAGGTAG